>NC_139028.1:118638014-118923016 GCF_964662115.1 Mustela nivalis | reverse complement strand
GAGGCTTCATGGCAAGGCTTCGTTCATTTTTGTGACTGCTCTACATGCACTTAGAAGAGTGGAATTGTACAGTTGGTGGCACAACACTTGCCATGAATCCTATTGGGTCAGTTTGTTAACTTGGGGGCTCAGATCCCCCACATCTGCCCCATGTTTCTTGTCGCTTGTGTATAAAATACGGAGAAGGAACCTCAGAGTCTTCCACTATGATTATGGTTTGGTCCACTTCATTCCATAGTTTGTCCCATTCTGCTTTGCTTCATTTTTTTTAGGCTGTTTCGTTCCGTACACGCAAATTTTAAGTGGTGAGAACTCTTAGTTTATGGAAGCGATACTCGTCTTCTCCAGTAACTCTTTGGGGCTTTTTGTTTCTGTTTGGCCTGCTATTGACAGAGCTTTGTTTGCATGCATCTCTTTCCCCATTTTTAAATTTTTAACCTTTCTCTATACTTTGGTTAAATGTGGCTTTTGAATTGGTATGAAATTAGATTAAAAGCAAATCTACTCCAGCAATCTTTGTATTTAAGGTAGCATATTTTTGTCCATTTCTACTTAGTGTAATTTCTGACACATTTGGTTTTAAACCTGCCTCTTATTTTGTATTTAATATAGATTCAGCCTGTCAGTCTTTCTCTCCTCTCCTTCCTCATGCCTTTTCAGGTTGATTTCATCGTGTGACTGTCCCACACAGCTTCCTTTCTCCCCAAGGACCACGCTTAACACTTGGGATCTTCTTTGCCTGTGTTCAATATTCATCACTTTCTCTTGAATCCTTTTTATCTCATTCATTTTGACCTTAAAATGTGTTTTTTTCGTTTGCTGTGTTTCCTTCATTTTAGTCTTGATTTCTGGAGTGATTTACCTTCTATCTCTCATTTTCCCATGAGGGGTTTCCCCTCGTCCAAACTTGGTGTTCTGTCTTATGTTGTTCCTTTGTCTTGTTTGTGTTCCTCTGGTTGTTTATTAGCTTGCTTTGAAGTGGCAGGCTACTTGTTGGTCTGTGGGGTCGTGTTTCTTTCTGTTGCCCATCTCTTGCCCTAAGGACTCACTAAAGTCCCCTAAAGCCACTCCCCTTCACGGTGGGGAAAGCCGTCCAGGTTCAGATGCTAAACTCCAGGCACACACCATGCTTTCTGACATAGACCAGTGGTTCTTCTGAGGCTGTCCTGCCTTCAGCTCTCTCACATGTCCCTTTGCTTCCTTTTGCTTTCTCCTGCAGAGACGCTGATACCACAGGGAACTTGTGGCTCTTGAGAATTTGTACCTTGGAGTTCACCTGATCTTGTTATAAATTTCAGCCACGGAATTTTGGTTTTCCTGTCTAGCTGCCTGGTCTGTTTTTATGTGGGGATGTAGGAATATACAGATGAGCCCCCAGGGCGTCCACCTTTCTAAAATTCCCCTACTGAGATTTTGACCCAAATTCCTTAAGTCGTATTTTCTTTTGACATCACAAAACAAACAATAACCCCGTTCCCTGGTGAGACGAGATGTCTGGCACAGATTTTTGCCCTCTCCTTGCCTCCTAACTATGCTTGGAAAAAGTCTGATATTTTATTTCTGGATTAACTTGTCTTTTTCTCTTACATCTTATCTCTTTGATCTCAAGGATCCTTTCTTCAGGGGCATGCTGGATTTCTTCAGCCCATCACCTGCAGCCACTTAGGTTTTCCTGGACACTGTATTGGGATTCGCTGCTCACAGTGCCTCTGTGTTTTCATGCAGTGTTTATTTGGCTGAGGAACATCCTCATGTAACGTTTGTCCCCTCCTCCCTGGAAAAGGTATAGTTTCTAAATCAGTGCCTGTGTTCCCTGTTCCGAGGACAGTCTCAACACGCATGTCAGTGTGAAACAACCTTGTGTTCCCCCATGTGCCAAGGTGATCTTGCCTCTCCTGGGGGAGACTGTTGTCTCATGGTGCTGTGAGCAGGGCTGTAGCTTTCTGGTAACTCCAGTTTGAAGTCTAGAATCCTAATTTTGTATTTGAATTGAAGGTGGACTGTAGCTCACATGGAAGGTGCATCCTGATGCTTATGTTTCCTCTCCCTGAACTTGGCCTTCCCAAGGACCAGTGTTCTCTATAGAACCTGGGTGGTGAGGGGATAGGGAAGGTCATCCATCTCTTACTCACATGGATGCACACGCCTAGTCCCTGCTCAGATGGTTGTCAGCACCCAGCACCTGCTGCCCATCTCTACCTCCCATGGCCGACTCCCTCGCCCACTTTGCTGGGGCTGAGCCCTCTTATCCTTGGAGCGGAGAGGGTGAAGATGTTTGGTGTCCATTGGGAACATAGGAGTCAATGGATGGTTCTTTGTGAATGTGCCAACAGAGTTGGTGGATCCAAAAGCCCATTTACAAGGATGTTGCTAATTTGTCACCATATGGGAAAAAGTTTGAAAAGAAAAAAATCACACCAAGTGTACAGTTGGCTTACAGAGACAAGATAAATTTTATTAAAGGGAAATACAATTGTTATTGTTTTAAACAAGTGGAGTTAGAGGCAACAGGAAAGAAGGAAGTTCTTGTAGGGAGAGGAGAGTTACAGGTGAGCAGAAAGTGGCCCAGTAGGATCCAGCATCCTTACGGCTAAGAAGCCAGATTAAAGCAGTCTCAATTTTCACTCAGAAACCTGGACCTGACTTTGCTTCTCAGCCAGCTCCCACCCAAGTTGGAAGGGCTGATTGTAGCATCAGCGGGCACCTGCTTCTAAGCAGAGGCATCTACAGAAAATATTTCTGAGTGATGAGGTTAAAGACAGATCTCAGAGGTGGAGATGAGTCAAGGAAGGAGGTATGTGTAGGAATGAAAAGTAGGAGAAGGTTGTGGATGCATCAGGAGAGGACAGGTGAAAAGAGCTGATTTAGGGAAACCACAAGAATATAGGTTTCACCAAATATTGAGAAAGAAACCCAAGGTTTGGGTTCAGAGCTTTAGATCTTGCACTGACAGCAGACGGGGACACAGCAGCTGGACTGGGAGCAGCAGGGCTTACAGCAGCTGGACTGGGAGCAGCAGGGGACACAGCAGCAGGACTGGCAGCAGGATGACCCACAGCCTGAAGAGCAGCAGCAAGGTTTGCAGCAGCTGGACTGGGAGCAGCAGGGGACACAGCAGCAGGATTGGGAGCAGCAGGGCTTGCAGCAGCTGGACTGGGAGCAGCAGGGCTTGCAGCAGCTGGACTGGGAGCAGCCACAGGAGCCACAGCCCCCCTTGCAACCCCCACAGGAGCCACAGCCCCCCTTGCAACCCCCACAGGAGCCACAGCCCCCCTTGCATCCCCCACAGGAGCCACAACCCCCCTTGCATCCCCCACAGGAGCCACAGCCCCCCTTGCAGCCCCCACAGGAGCCACAGCCCCCCTTGCAGCCCCCACAGGAGCCACAGCCCCCCTTGCAGCCCCCACAGGAGCCACAGCTGGAGCAGGAACAGGCTGGCACACAGCAGCACACGGGCTTGCAGCAGCACACGGGCACACAGCAGCCCCCACAGCTGGAGCCACAGCCCCCACAGCTGGAGCCACAGCCCCCACAGCTGGAGCCACAGCCCCCGGAACAACCACAGCAGCCCATGGTTCTGGTGGATTGAGGGTGGAGCAGGTCAGAGGAGCAGGTGCAGAGGACAGGTGCACAGGTGTGGGGCCTCCTGGGCCGGGAGCCCTTTATATACACCTGCCCCAGTGTGAGGTGTGATGCTGGCCACATGGTCACTTCCTGGTTCTTGTTTGTGCTATGTTTAGGATCTCCCCTCCTGTTTTCCTCTAGACATCAGCCTCTGGTGTAAAGTCTATGTGCCATTAGCTGCTATTGGCTACTCGTTGGGACCTAGCCCCTCCCAGAATCCATGTCTAGACTTGAGGGAGTTCCCCATCCCTTGCAAGGGTTCAGCTCATTCCCTCTAACTGCAGAGTCTCACCTGATTAACAGTGGTTTATTTTAGCTGTACAAGGGGTATACGCAATAACACATCAAAAAACACGTAAAAATGCCCAAGTTATGAAAACAGTAGGAAGATGGGTGAATCCCTGTCCACACCTCTTCCCGCATTGTTTCCTCCTACCCTAGGCAAGTTCCTGAATCGGAAAGTGTTAGTCCCATGTGGTCTTCACATGCTTAATAAACATATTACGTGTGTTCTTGAAACATTATTTTGCAGGCTTTAAACTTAGTATAGTAAGTGGTAATGCACTACTTTTCTCCTGAAAACTGCTTTTGCAAAACGCAGTGGTTGTAGTAAAGAGATTTCTCTAGGTGGTTTGTACGGCTCTAGTTAACCTATTTTCTTCCTGAAGCTACAACCATCGATTCATCCCTTTACCCATTGTTGGACCTTTTGTTTCCTTTCTTTTGCAATTTGACAGCTTATGCCACTTTCCTGCCTAAAAGCCCTCCTGCACTTTGGAGTGGAGGGGCTTGGGCTGGGCTGCTCTTCACCCTGAGCATGGGTGGGAGTCCCTGTTCTCCACCCACACTCACCATTGTCCCCTTCAGTGCATGCCAGTGTGTTATTGTGAATTAATCTCATATTCTTATTCACCACAAATAATGAGAAAATCTAGTGGGAAATAAGTTATTTAAAGTGTGAACAAAACATTACATACCTAAGAACTAATTGATAAAGAATGCCTGAGACTTCTGTGGGGAAACTGTAAAAATTTTTTTCTTTCCTTTTTTTTTTTTTAAAGATTTTATTTATTTATTTGACAGAGTGATCATAAGTAGGCAGGGAGGCAGGCAGAGAGAGAGGAGGAAGCAGGCTCCGTGCTGAGCAGAGAGCCCGATGTGGGGCTCCATCCCAGGACCCTGAGATCAGGTCCTTAGCCGAAGGCAGAGGCTTTAACCCACTGAGCCACCCAGGCGCCCCTAAAAATCTTTTTCTTTCTTCCTTCCTTCCCACCCCTCTATCCATCTCTCATTCTCTTTCTTTCTCTCTCTCTCTCTCTCTTTCTTTCTTTCTTTCTTTCTTTCTTTCTTTCTTTCTTTCTTCTTTCTTCTGAGCCATAAAGAATTGGATAAATGGAGAAGTATACCATGTTCGTGGATAGACAGACAGCATTATAAAACATTAATTTCTCCCGTGTTAGTCCATGTATTCCGTGCGATTTTAGTTGGAATTCCACAGGATTTAATTTTGGAATTTCTCCCAGAGATCTAAAATTTATGTGCAAAGTTCATGAATAACTGAGGCAATTGTGAATAATAAGCAAAATATCTGCCAGATATTATTAAATATAAAATAAATATAGAATAAATTCTTATCTAATAAAAGTTTGCTGCTAACATAGGAACAGATAAATAGATGAAGATACAGAACAAGAACCCATAAAAGGCCCATGTATTTGGGAACTCTACTTTTGAATGAGGAAATTGAATGGGGAAGGTGGCTCACTCTATACAGATAGTTAAAATTAGGGGCGCCCGGGTGGCTCAGTGGGTTAAAGCCTCTGCCTTTGGCTCAGGCCATGATCCCAGAGTTCTGCTCAGCGGGAAGTTGTTTCCTCCACTCTCTCTCTCTCTGCTTGCCTCTCTGCCTACTTGTGATCTCTGCCCGTTAAATAAATAAATAAAATCTTAAAAAAAAGAAAATTAAAATTAGATGGTAATGCCGCACCCCCCAAAATACAGATGGATTTAAGGTCTTAAAGTATATGTAAAAGCAAAGGGAAAATACAAAGTGTTGGAGATAGTATCTGTTGGAGGTTATGGTTATTATGCTCAGGGTAGGAAAGGAATTCTTAAATATGATCCCAGAGCATAAGTAATAGTTAGGAAAATGGTGGATTTAACTGCATCAGAATTATATACATTTGTGTTCAGTGGCAGTCACTGTGGAACAACATAAAAAGATGGTTGGACTTTCAGGGGAAGACACTTGCTGCTTATAATCACTAAGGGGTTAATGTCTAGACTGTACTAGGAACTGCAAACCACCAGGGAATGGACAGAGACTGGGAAGTGAGCGTTCACACGCGGCCAATAAGAACACAAAGAGACGGTCACCCTGATTTTCATCAGCGGAAAGCAAGTTGTTGTTGTTATTATTATTTTGAGTTTTACTTATTTATTTGACACACAGAGAGAGAGAGAGAGCCAGAGAACGGGAGCCAGAGAGCACAAGCGGGGGCAATGGCAGAGGGAGAGGGAGAGGGAGAAGCGGATGCTCTGCTGAGCCGGGAGACCAGCACAAACTCCATCCTAGGACTGCGGGCTCATGGCCTGAGCTGAAAGCAGACACTTAACTGATGGAGCCACCCAGGTGCCCCCAGAGGAAACCAAATTAAAACAAAATACCACTGTGTTTTTGAAGAGAGGGAGAACTCTGTCAGCATTTTTGATACGGGGTATTATCTCTTCCTTGTGACAAGTAGATTGTCTCCCTGTATGTACCCCAGAAGAATGCTCATACAGCCTGGTGGGATTTAGTGAGTGGAGTACATGCGTACCTTTGACATGCAGATTCTATCCAGAGAAACACTCATACAGATGCTAAGAAGAAGGATATTAATTACGGTGTATTGTCTCAGCAAAGAGCTCCCAAAAGGGCGCTGAACTCTCACAACATGGTCTATGTATATAATGGAATACGATTTAGTGGCCAGAAATAATTTATTGTATTTTTATGTAGCAAAACAAATCAATCTCAGATTTGCTTAAAAAAAAATACTGAGAAATAGAACAAGCTTTAAACCCCCCATGAATAAAAATAAACACCCATTCTAGGAAAATACTACTTGTCATGACTGTATGCCCACATGTGGAAACACATTTCCAGAAGGTGATAGAGAAGGGTGTGGGGACAGGTGTCTGTGGAGGGTGGTGGGGTTGGCCTGAGGATGAAGGAGAAAAAGTAAGTAATAAACAGGGAGGACCCATTAGCTGGTGACGTGACTTACAGAATTCACCGTGCATGCTGAGGCTTCATGGCAAGGCTTCGTTCATTTTTGTGACTGCTCTACATGCACTTAGAAGAGTGGAATTGTACAGTTGGTGGCACAACACTTGCCATGAATCCTATTGGGTCAGTTTGTTAACTTGGGGGCTCAGATCCCCCACATCTGCCCCATGTTTCTTGTCGCTTGTGTATAAAATACGGAGAAGGAACCTCAGAGTCTTCCACTATGATTATGGTTTGGTCCACTTCATTCCATAGTTTGTCCCATTCTGCTTTGCTTCATTTTTTTTAGGCTGTTTCGTTCCGTACACGCAAATTTTAAGTGGTGAGAACTCTTAGTTTATGGAAGCGATACTCGTCTTCTCCAGTAACTCTTTGGGGCTTTTTGTTTCTGTTTGGCCTGCTATTGACAGAGCTTTGTTTGCATGCATCTCTTTCCCCATTTTTAAATTTTTAACCTTTCTCTATACTTTGGTTAAATGTGGCTTTTGAATTGGTATGAAATTAGATTAAAAGCAAATCTACTCCAGCAATCTTTGTATTTAAGGTAGCATATTTTTGTCCATTTCTACTTAGTGTAATTTCTGACACATTTGGTTTTAAACCTGCCTCTTATTTTGTATTTAATATAGATTCAGCCTGTCAGTCTTTCTCTCCTCTCCTTCCTCATGCCTTTTCAGGTTGATTTCATCGTGTGACTGTCCCACACAGCTTCCTTTCTCCCCAAGGACCACGCTTAACACTTGGGATCTTCTTTGCCTGTGTTCAATATTCATCACTTTCTCTTGAATCCTTTTTATCTCATTCATTTTGACCTTAAAATGTGTTTTTTTCGTTTGCTGTGTTTCCTTCATTTTAGTCTTGATTTCTGGAGTGATTTACCTTCTATCTCTCATTTTCCCATGAGGGGTTTCCCCTCGTCCAAACTTGGTGTTCTGTCTTATGTTGTTCCTTTGTCTTGTTTGTGTTCCTCTGGTTGTTTATTAGCTTGCTTTGAAGTGGCAGGCTACTTGTTGGTCTGTGGGGTCGTGTTTCTTTCTGTTGCCCATCTCTTGCCCTAAGGACTCACTAAAGTCCCCTAAAGCCACTCCCCTTCACGGTGGGGAAAGCCGTCCAGGTTCAGATGCTAAACTCCAGGCACACACCATGCTTTCTGACATAGACCAGTGGTTCTTCTGAGGCTGTCCTGCCTTCAGCTCTCTCACATGTCCCTTTGCTTCCTTTTGCTTTCTCCTGCAGAGACGCTGATACCACAGGGAACTTGTGGCTCTTGAGAATTTGTACCTTGGAGTTCACCTGATCTTGTTATAAATTTCAGCCACGGAATTTTGGTTTTCCTGTCTAGCTGCCTGGTCTGTTTTTATGTGGGGATGTAGGAATATACAGATGAGCCCCCAGGGCGTCCACCTTTCTAAAATTCCCCTACTGAGATTTTGACCCAAATTCCTTAAGTCGTATTTTCTTTTGACATCACAAAACAAACAATAACCCCGTTCCCTGGTGAGACGAGATGTCTGGCACAGATTTTTGCCCTCTCCTTGCCTCCTAACTATGCTTGGAAAAAGTCTGATATTTTATTTCTGGATTAACTTGTCTTTTTCTCTTACATCTTATCTCTTTGATCTCAAGGATCCTTTCTTCAGGGGCATGCTGGATTTCTTCAGCCCATCACCTGCAGCCACTTAGGTTTTCCTGGACACTGTATTGGGATTCGCTGCTCACAGTGCCTCTGTGTTTTCATGCAGTGTTTATTTGGCTGAGGAACATCCTCATGTAACGTTTGTCCCCTCCTCCCTGGAAAAGGTATAGTTTCTAAATCAGTGCCTGTGTTCCCTGTTCCGAGGACAGTCTCAACACGCATGTCAGTGTGAAACAACCTTGTGTTCCCCCATGTGCCAAGGTGATCTTGCCTCTCCTGGGGGAGACTGTTGTCTCATGGTGCTGTGAGCAGGGCTGTAGCTTTCTGGTAACTCCAGTTTGAAGTCTAGAATCCTAATTTTGTATTTGAATTGAAGGTGGACTGTAGCTCACATGGAAGGTGCATCCTGATGCTTATGTTTCCTCTCCCTGAACTTGGCCTTCCCAAGGACCAGTGTTCTCTATAGAACCTGGGTGGTGAGGGGATAGGGAAGGTCATCCATCTCTTACTCACATGGATGCACACGCCTAGTCCCTGCTCAGATGGTTGTCAGCACCCAGCACCTGCTGCCCATCTCTACCTCCCATGGCCGACTCCCTCGCCCACTTTGCTGGGGCTGAGCCCTCTTATCCTTGGAGCGGAGAGGGTGAAGATGTTTGGTGTCCATTGGGAACATAGGAGTCAATGGATGGTTCTTTGTGAATGTGCCAACAGAGTTGGTGGATCCAAAAGCCCATTTACAAGGATGTTGCTAATTTGTCACCATATGGGAAAAAGTTTGAAAAGAAAAAAATCACACCAAGTGTACAGTTGGCTTACAGAGACAAGATAAATTTTATTAAAGGGAAATACAATTGTTATTGTTTTAAACAAGTGGAGTTAGAGGCAACAGGAAAGAAGGAAGTTCTTGTAGGGAGAGGAGAGTTACAGGTGAGCAGAAAGTGGCCCAGTAGGATCCAGCATCCTTACGGCTAAGAAGCCAGATTAAAGCAGTCTCAATTTTCACTCAGAAACCTGGACCTGACTTTGCTTCTCAGCCAGCTCCCACCCAAGTTGGAAGGGCTGATTGTAGCATCAGCGGGCACCTGCTTCTAAGCAGAGGCATCTACAGAAAATATTTCTGAGTGATGAGGTTAAAGACAGATCTCAGAGGTGGAGATGAGTCAAGGAAGGAGGTATGTGTAGGAATGAAAAGTAGGAGAAGGTTGTGGATGCATCAGGAGAGGACAGGTGAAAAGAGCTGATTTAGGGAAACCACAAGAATATAGGTTTCACCAAATATTGAGAAAGAAACCCAAGGTTTGGGTTCAGAGCTTTAGATCTTGCACTGACAGCAGACGGGGACACAGCAGCTGGACTGGGAGCAGCAGGGCTTACAGCAGCTGGACTGGGAGCAGCAGGGGACACAGCAGCAGGACTGGCAGCAGGATGACCCACAGCCTGAAGAGCAGCAGCAAGGTTTGCAGCAGCTGGACTGGGAGCAGCAGGGGACACAGCAGCAGGATTGGGAGCAGCAGGGCTTGCAGCAGCTGGACTGGGAGCAGCAGGGCTTGCAGCAGCTGGACTGGGAGCAGCCACAGGAGCCACAGCCCCCCTTGCAACCCCCACAGGAGCCACAGCCCCCCTTGCAACCCCCACAGGAGCCACAGCCCCCCTTGCATCCCCCACAGGAGCCACAACCCCCCTTGCATCCCCCACAGGAGCCACAGCCCCCCTTGCAGCCCCCACAGGAGCCACAGCCCCCCTTGCAGCCCCCACAGGAGCCACAGCCCCCCTTGCAGCCCCCACAGGAGCCACAGCTGGAGCAGGAACAGGCTGGCACACAGCAGCACACGGGCTTGCAGCAGCACACGGGCACACAGCAGCCCCCACAGCTGGAGCCACAGCCCCCACAGCTGGAGCCACAGCCCCCACAGCTGGAGCCACAGCCCCCGGAACAACCACAGCAGCCCATGGTTCTGGTGGATTGAGGGTGGAGCAGGTCAGAGGAGCAGGTGCAGAGGACAGGTGCACAGGTGTGGGGCCTCCTGGGCCGGGAGCCCTTTATATACACCTGCCCCAGTGTGAGGTGTGATGCTGGCCACATGGTCACTTCCTGGTTCTTGTTTGTGCTATGTTTAGGATCTCCCCTCCTGTTTTCCTCTAGACATCAGCCTCTGGTGTAAAGTCTATGTGCCATTAGCTGCTATTGGCTACTCGTTGGGACCTAGCCCCTCCCAGAATCCATGTCTAGACTTGAGGGAGTTCCCCATCCCTTGCAAGGGTTCAGCTCATTCCCTCTAACTGCAGAGTCTCACCTGATTAACAGTGGTTTATTTTAGCTGTACAAGGGGTATACGCAATAACACATCAAAAAACACGTAAAAATGCCCAAGTTATGAAAACAGTAGGAAGATGGGTGAATCCCTGTCCACACCTCTTCCCGCATTGTTTCCTCCTACCCTAGGCAAGTTCCTGAATCGGAAAGTGTTAGTCCCATGTGGTCTTCACATGCTTAATAAACATATTACGTGTGTTCTTGAAACATTATTTTGCAGGCTTTAAACTTAGTATAGTAAGTGGTAATGCACTACTTTTCTCCTGAAAACTGCTTTTGCAAAACGCAGTGGTTGTAGTAAAGAGATTTCTCTAGGTGGTTTGTACGGCTCTAGTTAACCTATTTTCTTCCTGAAGCTACAACCATCGATTCATCCCTTTACCCATTGTTGGACCTTTTGTTTCCTTTCTTTTGCAATTTGACAGCTTATGCCACTTTCCTGCCTAAAAGCCCTCCTGCACTTTGGAGTGGAGGGGCTTGGGCTGGGCTGCTCTTCACCCTGAGCATGGGTGGGAGTCCCTGTTCTCCACCCACACTCACCATTGTCCCCTTCAGTGCATGCCAGTGTGTTATTGTGAATTAATCTCATATTCTTATTCACCACAAATAATGAGAAAATCTAGTGGGAAATAAGTTATTTAAAGTGTGAACAAAACATTACATACCTAAGAACTAATTGATAAAGAATGCCTGAGACTTCTGTGGGGAAACTGTAAAAATTTTTTTCTTTCCTTTTTTTTTTTTTAAAGATTTTATTTATTTATTTGACAGAGTGATCATAAGTAGGCAGGGAGGCAGGCAGAGAGAGAGGAGGAAGCAGGCTCCGTGCTGAGCAGAGAGCCCGATGTGGGGCTCCATCCCAGGACCCTGAGATCAGGTCCTTAGCCGAAGGCAGAGGCTTTAACCCACTGAGCCACCCAGGCGCCCCTAAAAATCTTTTTCTTTCTTCCTTCCTTCCCACCCCTCTATCCATCTCTCATTCTCTTTCTTTCTCTCTCTCTCTCTCTTTCTTTCTTTCTTTCTTTCTTTCTTTCTTTCTTTCTTTCTTTCTTCTTTCTTCTGAGCCATAAAGAATTGGATAAATGGAGAAGTATACCATGTTCGTGGATAGACAGACAGCATTATAAAACATTAATTTCTCCCGTGTTAGTCCATGTATTCCGTGCGATTTTAGTTGGAATTCCACAGGATTTAATTTTGGAATTTCTCCCAGAGATCTAAAATTTATGTGCAAAGTTCATGAATAACTGAGGCAATTGTGAATAATAAGCAAAATATCTGCCAGATATTATTAAATATAAAATAAATATAGAATAAATTCTTATCTAATAAAAGTTTGCTGCTAACATAGGAACAGATAAATAGATGAAGATACAGAACAAGAACCCATAAAAGGCCCATGTATTTGGGAACTCTACTTTTGAATGAGGAAATTGAATGGGGAAGGTGGCTCACTCTATACAGATAGTTAAAATTAGGGGCGCCCGGGTGGCTCAGTGGGTTAAAGCCTCTGCCTTTGGCTCAGGCCATGATCCCAGAGTTCTGCTCAGCGGGAAGTTGTTTCCTCCACTCTCTCTCTCTCTGCTTGCCTCTCTGCCTACTTGTGATCTCTGCCCGTTAAATAAATAAATAAAATCTTAAAAAAAAGAAAATTAAAATTAGATGGTAATGCCGCACCCCCCAAAATACAGATGGATTTAAGGTCTTAAAGTATATGTAAAAGCAAAGGGAAAATACAAAGTGTTGGAGATAGTATCTGTTGGAGGTTATGGTTATTATGCTCAGGGTAGGAAAGGAATTCTTAAATATGATCCCAGAGCATAAGTAATAGTTAGGAAAATGGTGGATTTAACTGCATCAGAATTATATACATTTGTGTTCAGTGGCAGTCACTGTGGAACAACATAAAAAGATGGTTGGACTTTCAGGGGAAGACACTTGCTGCTTATAATCACTAAGGGGTTAATGTCTAGACTGTACTAGGAACTGCAAACCACCAGGGAATGGACAGAGACTGGGAAGTGAGCGTTCACACGCGGCCAATAAGAACACAAAGAGACGGTCACCCTGATTTTCATCAGCGGAAAGCAAGTTGTTGTTGTTATTATTATTTTGAGTTTTACTTATTTATTTGACACACAGAGAGAGAGAGAGAGCCAGAGAACGGGAGCCAGAGAGCACAAGCGGGGGCAATGGCAGAGGGAGAGGGAGAGGGAGAAGCGGATGCTCTGCTGAGCCGGGAGACCAGCACAAACTCCATCCTAGGACTGCGGGCTCATGGCCTGAGCTGAAAGCAGACACTTAACTGATGGAGCCACCCAGGTGCCCCCAGAGGAAACCAAATTAAAACAAAATACCACTGTGTTTTTGAAGAGAGGGAGAACTCTGTCAGCATTTTTGATACGGGGTATTATCTCTTCCTTGTGACAAGTAGATTGTCTCCCTGTATGTACCCCAGAAGAATGCTCATACAGCCTGGTGGGATTTAGTGAGTGGAGTACATGCGTACCTTTGACATGCAGATTCTATCCAGAGAAACACTCATACAGATGCTAAGAAGAAGGATATTAATTACGGTGTATTGTCTCAGCAAAGAGCTCCCAAAAGGGCGCTGAACTCTCACAACATGGTCTATGTATATAATGGAATACGATTTAGTGGCCAGAAATAATTTATTGTATTTTTATGTAGCAAAACAAATCAATCTCAGATTTGCTTAAAAAAAAATACTGAGAAATAGAACAAGCTTTAAACCCCCCATGAATAAAAATAAACACCCATTCTAGGAAAATACTACTTGTCATGACTGTATGCCCACATGTGGAAACACATTTCCAGAAGGTGATAGAGAAGGGTGTGGGGACAGGTGTCTGTGGAGGGTGGTGGGGTTGGCCTGAGGATGAAGGAGAAAAAGTAAGTAATAAACAGGGAGGACCCATTAGCTGGTGACGTGACTTACAGAATTCACCGTGCATGCTGAGGCTTCATGGCAAGGCTTCGTTCATTTTTGTGACTGCTCTACATGCACTTAGAAGAGTGGAATTGTACAGTTGGTGGCACAACACTTGCCATGAATCCTATTGGGTCAGTTTGTTAACTTGGGGGCTCAGATCCCCCACATCTGCCCCATGTTTCTTGTCGCTTGTGTATAAAATACGGAGAAGGAACCTCAGAGTCTTCCACTATGATTATGGTTTGGTCCACTTCATTCCATAGTTTGTCCCATTCTGCTTTGCTTCATTTTTTTTAGGCTGTTTCGTTCCGTACACGCAAATTTTAAGTGGTGAGAACTCTTAGTTTATGGAAGCGATACTCGTCTTCTCCAGTAACTCTTTGGGGCTTTTTGTTTCTGTTTGGCCTGCTATTGACAGAGCTTTGTTTGCATGCATCTCTTTCCCCATTTTTAAATTTTTAACCTTTCTCTATACTTTGGTTAAATGTGGCTTTTGAATTGGTATGAAATTAGATTAAAAGCAAATCTACTCCAGCAATCTTTGTATTTAAGGTAGCATATTTTTGTCCATTTCTACTTAGTGTAATTTCTGACACATTTGGTTTTAAACCTGCCTCTTATTTTGTATTTAATATAGATTCAGCCTGTCAGTCTTTCTCTCCTCTCCTTCCTCATGCCTTTTCAGGTTGATTTCATCGTGTGACTGTCCCACACAGCTTCCTTTCTCCCCAAGGACCACGCTTAACACTTGGGATCTTCTTTGCCTGTGTTCAATATTCATCACTTTCTCTTGAATCCTTTTTATCTCATTCATTTTGACCTTAAAATGTGTTTTTTTCGTTTGCTGTGTTTCCTTCATTTTAGTCTTGATTTCTGGAGTGATTTACCTTCTATCTCTCATTTTCCCATGAGGGGTTTCCCCTCGTCCAAACTTGGTGTTCTGTCTTATGTTGTTCCTTTGTCTTGTTTGTGTTCCTCTGGTTGTTTATTAGCTTGCTTTGAAGTGGCAGGCTACTTGTTGGTCTGTGGGGTCGTGTTTCTTTCTGTTGCCCATCTCTTGCCCTAAGGACTCACTAAAGTCCCCTAAAGCCACTCCCCTTCACGGTGGGGAAAGCCGTCCAGGTTCAGATGCTAAACTCCAGGCACACACCATGCTTTCTGACATAGACCAGTGGTTCTTCTGAGGCTGTCCTGCCTTCAGCTCTCTCACATGTCCCTTTGCTTCCTTTTGCTTTCTCCTGCAGAGACGCTGATACCACAGGGAACTTGTGGCTCTTGAGAATTTGTACCTTGGAGTTCACCTGATCTTGTTATAAATTTCAGCCACGGAATTTTGGTTTTCCTGTCTAGCTGCCTGGTCTGTTTTTATGTGGGGATGTAGGAATATACAGATGAGCCCCCAGGGCGTCCACCTTTCTAAAATTCCCCTACTGAGATTTTGACCCAAATTCCTTAAGTCGTATTTTCTTTTGACATCACAAAACAAACAATAACCCCGTTCCCTGGTGAGACGAGATGTCTGGCACAGATTTTTGCCCTCTCCTTGCCTCCTAACTATGCTTGGAAAAAGTCTGATATTTTATTTCTGGATTAACTTGTCTTTTTCTCTTACATCTTATCTCTTTGATCTCAAGGATCCTTTCTTCAGGGGCATGCTGGATTTCTTCAGCCCATCACCTGCAGCCACTTAGGTTTTCCTGGACACTGTATTGGGATTCGCTGCTCACAGTGCCTCTGTGTTTTCATGCAGTGTTTATTTGGCTGAGGAACATCCTCATGTAACGTTTGTCCCCTCCTCCCTGGAAAAGGTATAGTTTCTAAAACAGTGCCTGTGTTCCCTGTTCCGAGGACAGTCTCAACACGCATGTCAGTGTGAAACAACCTTGTGTTCCCCCATGTGCCAAGGTGATCTTGCCTCTCCTGGGGGAGACTGTTGTCTCATGGTGCTGTGAGCAGGGCTGTAGCTTTCTGGTAACTCCAGTTTGAAGTCTAGAATCCTAATTTTGTATTTGAATTGAAGGTGGACTGTAGCTCACATGGAAGGTGCATCCTGATGCTTATGTTTCCTCTCCCTGAACTTGGCCTTCCCAAGGACCAGTGTTCTCTATAGGACCTGGGTGGTGAGGGGATAGGGAAGGTCATCCATCTCTTACTCACATGGATGCACACGCCTAGTCCCTGCTCAGATGGTTGTCAGCACCCAGCACCTGCTGCCCATCTCTACCTCCCATGGCCGACTCCCTCGCCCACTTTGCTGGGGCTGAGCCCTCTTATCCTTGGAGCGGAGAGGGTGAAGATGTTTGGTGTCCATTGGGAACATAGGAGTCAATGGATGGTTCTTTGTGAATGTGCCAACAGAGTTGGTGGATCCAAAAGCCCATTTACAAGGATGTTGCTAATTTGTCACCATATGGGAAAAAGTTTGAAAAGAAAAAAATCACACCAAGTGTACAGTTGGCTTACAGAGACAAGATAAATTTTATTAAAGGGAAATACAATTGTTATTGTTTTAAACAAGTGGAGTTAGAGGCAACAGGAAAGAAGGAAGTTCTTGTAGGGAGAGGAGAGTTACAGGTGAGCAGAAAGTGGCCCAGTAGGATCCAGCATCCTTACGGCTAAGAAGCCAGATTAAAGCAGTCTCAATTTTCACTCAGAAACCTGGACCTGACTTTGCTTCTCAGCCAGCTCCCACCCAAGTTGGAAGGGCTGATTGTAGCATCAGCGGGCACCTGCTTCTAAGCAGAGGCATCTACAGAAAATATTTCTGAGTGATGAGGTTAAAGACAGATCTCAGAGGTGGAGATGAGTCAAGGAAGGAGGTATGTGTAGGAATGAAAAGTAGGAGAAGGTTGTGGATGCATCAGGAGAGGACAGGTGAAAAGAGCTGATTTAGGGAAACCACAAGAATATAGGTTTCACCAAATATTGAGAAAGAAACCCAAGGTTTGGGTTCAGAGCTTTAGATCTTGCACTGACAGCAGACGGGGACACAGCAGCTGGACTGGGAGCAGCAGGGGACACAGCAGCAGGACTGGCAGCAGGATGACCCACAGCCTGAAGAGCAGCAGCAAGGTTTGCAGCAGCTGGACTGGGAGCAGCAGGGGACACAGCAGCAGGATTGGGAGCAGCAGGGCTTGCAGCAGCTGGACTGGGAGCAGCAAGGCTTGCAGCAGCTGGACTGGGAGCAGCCACAGGAGCCACAGCCCCCCTTGCAACCCCCACAGGAGCCACAGCCCCCCTTGCATCCCCCACAGGAGCCACAACCCCCCTTGCATCCCCCACAGGAGCCACAGCCCCCCTTGCAGCCCCCACAGGAGCCACAGCCGCCCTTGCAGCCCCCACAGGAGCCACAGCCCCCCTTGCATCCCCCACAGGAGCCACAGCCCCCCTTGCAGCCCCCACAGGAGCCACAACCCCCCTTGCATCCCCCACAGGAGCCACAGCCCCCCTTGCAGCCCCCACAGGAGCCACAGCCCCCCTTGCAGCCCCCACAGGAGCCACAGCCCCCCTTGCAACCCCCGCAGGAGCCACAGCCCCCCTTGGAGCCACCACAGGAGCCACAGCTGGAGCAGGAACAGGCTGGCACACAGCAGCACACAGGCTTGCAGCAGCAGACGGGCACACAGCAGCCGGAGCCACAGCCCCCACAGCCTGAGCCACAGCCCCCGGAACAGCCACAGCAGCTCATGGTTCTGGTGGGTTGAGAGTGGATCAGGTCAGAGGAGTAGGACAGAGGACAGTTGCTCAGGTGTGGCGACTTCTGGGCCAGGACCCTTTATATACCTGTCCAGTGGCTTCACAGGCCACAAGGTCACTTCCTTGTGACTGTTCATACTGTTTCCCAGCCCTATTTTTCCTCTTCGCCAGTGCCTTCCTCCTGGCTCAGATGAGCATCCACTTTCTGTTTCCTAAATTTGTCTTCTTCCACTTCTGTTTTGAGCCCTATAATTAGAACCTCAGCTCCGGGATGTCTATGTTTCCCCAGGAGCCCAGGCACTGGTCACCTGCACTCTCTGTTGGCCTCAAGTGACCTATGGCTCCTCCTGCCCCGGTGCCATTACCTGTGCTGTGCTGACCTCTTCCAATAGTCCTCTTCTATGTTAAGATCGTAAAAATCGTCCATGGTCTTTACTGGAGACAATAAAAATCTAAAGAAGAATTGAATTCCCATAATCCTGCCAGCTAGGGATGACATTTGGGTTGGTTTCTGTAAGTACGAGCAAGTGTGTGTGTGTTTATATTCCCTCAGTTTATCCATGCCTTGTCCCTTCTGGAAACGCCCATTCCTTAATGGCCAGAATAAGAATAATCCAGCCCCTGTCCTGGTATTTGGAAAGGAATCCTTTTTCTCCTTGATTATTTCTGAAAACTGCAGAAATATCTTTGGTTCCTGTTTGTCCTCTTTCCATTCAGACCATCCACTCATTTTGAGCTACTTCGTCCAGCTTCTGAGTCTGCTGCCCTTCTCAGCGTTGCCCCAAAGGAGAAGGGGTGATTTATTTCCAAACAGCAAGCCATGGCCAATGCAAGATTTCTTGGTTGAAGAGATGATTATAAAGCTTGAGGTGAGCATAAGAGGATTACTCTACTGAGAAGGAAAACTTAAGTCTGCATACCAGATGTCCCTGCTCCCAATTTCTCTTGGCCATGCCTTTGGACATCAGCCTCCTGCTGACTGGCCTCCAACCATCCACCCATGGCTGGACTGCTCCCCTTAATATAAAAATTTCCCACCTTATCTTTATAGTCTTTACCTCTGATTCTGATACTAACAAGGGATCCTCCAAATCAGCATGTTATGTGATAATTTCTGAAGTGATGCACCTTATTCCTCATGAGGTTAGCCTTGTACTTGATTGAACAGTGAATTTAACACATCAGTGCGCTGTCTCTGCGCCTGGCTTGCACTCTCATCCCAGGTCTTCCTAGTCAATGGGAAGGTGGCGCTTTGTCTATCTGCTGCTTTGACTGGAGTTACTGGTATTGAACTATCCTTGTGTGCTTGGGGATGCAACCCAGCTTGGTCATAGTGTGTTTTTAGTTTGATACATTGTTGTATTCAGTTGATAACGTTTGCATCTACATCCAGAAGTAAAATTTAGAGGGCATTCTTGGGTGATGGCAGCTTTACTATGTACATCTTTTCCCTGTTGCCAACCTTGATTCTCAGCCATGGGTCTTTCAAGGGCAGTAGACAGGGAGGTCATAGGTGAGCTGGTAGAGGAGGCTCAGCTTTCCTTGAACCTCTGAGCTTGATGAGAAGTTGGGAACAGTCAGAGACCCTGGCCTAGGCAAGGACTGACCACATTAAGCCATGGAGCACAGTGCAAATTAGTGTCTGTTTGCCTCCTGAGGGTTCTCTGCCTCTGCTCCTGCACAGTTAAGAAAAAGATGAAATGAGTCCTCTACTTCTGGAAGGACATGGGAGCACTGGGGAACAGAGTGGATCCCACCTGTTGCCTCACTGGAGGTCTGAACTTCCACATCTTGTGGGAATGCAGCCATTACAGATGCTCTAGCAGGTGAAGTGGGCCCCACGGGGCAGCAGGACACATGCATCACACAAGGGGGTGAGCAAGTTGGAGGGACAAGGAGTCTGGGCACCAGATCTCAATAAAATGGAGTTTCTGGTGGGATGAATGTCAGGTGAACAAGGGAGGAAGACTAGTTCAGACAAGTCAAGGGTATGCCCATGGAGATTAAAAAAAATAGACAATTTAGTTTTAGCAGGTTCAGGTTTACAGGAAAAAATGAGTGAAAAGTACAGGGGATTCCCATATACCCTCTTTTCCCACCACCCCCTGAATTTTCCATATTTCTTACATCTCATGTGGTACATTTGTTACAACTTATGAACCAATATGGATACACTAGTGTTAATTGGAGTCCATAGTTTAGGGTCACTCTTGTTGCATATTCCATGGATTCGAAAAATCATTATGACATATATTCTTGGTGATGGTACCACACAGAATAATAGTTTCACTGCCTTAAAATCCTCTGTGCTCTGCCTGTTCATCTCTCTCCTTCCCTCCTCCAACCCTTGGCAACCACTGATCTTGTTATCAGTTCCTTTGTTTTGCCTTTTCCAGAACATCATAGCGTTTGGATCAGGTAGTATGTGGCCATTTTGGACTTTTTTTCCCATTTAGTAAGATGCATTTAAAGTGCCTCCATGACTTTTCATGGCTTGATAGCTCATTTCTTTTTACTACTGAATGATATTTCGTTGTCTGGACTTTTCACAGTTTATTTATCCATTTGCCTACTGACGGCCATCTTGGCTGTTTCCAAGTTTTGACAATTATAAATAAAGCTGCTAGAAATATCCACATGGAGGTTTTTGTATGGATGTAAATTCTCACCTCCAAGGAATTCACCAAGGAATGTGACTGCTGAATCATAAGGTAAGAGTATATTTAGTTTTGTAAGAAATTGCCCAAAGTGGTTGCACCATTATTGTATTCCCAGCAGGGGTGTGTGATGATATCTCAATGTTGTTTTAATTTGCATTTCCTGCGTGACCTAGAACATAGAGCATCTTTTCATATGATTATGTGCCATCTCTGTGTCTTCTTTGGTGAAGTGTATGTACAGCTCTTTTGCCCATTTTTAGATTGAGTTGTTTGTTTTCTTATTGTTGAGTTTTAAAATTTCTTTGTATATTTTGGATGCAATTCCTGTATCTGACATGTGCTGGTGGGATGAATGTCAGGCTGTGTCTTGTGTTTTCATTTTCTCAGTGTCTTTCATAGAGCAGATGTCTTTAATGTTCGTGAAGTACAACTTAACAAACTTTTCTGTTAAATTTTTTTGGAAGGATGTCCTTTTGGTGTTGTGTCTAAGTAGTCACCAAACCCAAGATCACCTAGATTTTCTCTTCTGTTATCTTCTAGGACTTTAATAGTTTTGTGTCTTATGCTGAGGTCTGTGGTCCATTTTGAGTTTATTTTTGGGAAGGGTGTAAGGTCTGGATATAGATTCTTTCTTTTTTCTTTAAAGATTTTATTTATTTACTTGAGAGACAGTACAAGCAGGGGGAGGGGTACAGCGAGAAGCAGGCCCCCCACTGAGCTGGGTGCCGATCCTGGGATGTGATCCCAGGACTCTGGGATCATGACCTGAGTCAAAGGCAGATGGTTAGCCAACTGAGCCACCCAGGAGCCCCTCTTTTTTCTTTTCTTGCATGTAGATGTCCAAGAGGCCCAGCACCGTTTTCTGGAAAGACTGTCCTTTCTCCCCTGAATTTCCTTTGCTCCTTTGTCACATCAACAGACTACCTTTGTGTGCGTCTGTTTCCGGGTTCTCTGTTCATGGCTCCGTGTATCTGTCTGTTTTATCAACAGTGCCATGGCATCCTGATTACTGTGGCCTGTGGTGGGTCTCGAGCTGAGGAGTGTTAGTCTTCGGCTCTGTTTGCCTCTATTAGTGTTGGCTGTTCTGGGTCTTTTGCTTTTTGCTAGAGTCTCCAGCACCAGTTTGTCGACAACAGGCTGGGATCTTTATTGGGCTCACACTGAATCTGCACATCAAGTTGGGATGATCTCTTTCATTAGAGTTTTTTAGATTCCTTGGATATATCTTATATATATTATTAGGTTTTTACCGAAATAATTCATTTTTTGGTGCTAATGTAAATGATATTGAGTTTTTAATGTCAAATTCTAAATGCTCCTTGCTGGGATATGAAAAAGCAATTGATGTTTTATATTAACCTTGTATCGTGCAACTTTGCTACCATCACTTAGTAGCTCTATATTTTTTTGTTGATTATGTGAGATTTTCTACATAAGCAATCATGTCATGTCACTAAACTAAAAAAATCATGATTTAGAAAAACTAAACAAGCAACACCAAGTGTTGGCAAGGACAAGAAGCAGCAGGAGCGCTCTCTAACCACGGTGGGCATTCAGAATGGTGCAGCCCCTCTGGAAGACAGTTTGGTGGTTTCTTGCAAAACGAAACACTTCCCATACGATCCAGCAATTGTGCTCCTTAACATTAACTCAACGGAGCTAAAAGCTCATGTGCACTCAAAACCCTGCATATAGATGCTTATAGAAGCTTTACTTATAATTGGCAAAACTTGGAAGCAACCAAGATGCCCTTCGGCAGGTGATGGATAAATAAACTGTGGTCCATCCAGACACTAGAATATTTTTTAAAATTAAATATGCTAAAAATGTTTAAAAAATGAGCTATCAAGCCATGAAAAGTCATGGAGACGCCTTAAATCCCTCTTCCTAAGTGAAAGGAGACAACCACAGACTGTGTGATCCCAGCTCTAAGACATTCTGGAAAAGGCAGAACTAGGGAGACGGTACAGGGATCGGCGGTCGTACAGTTTGGAGTGGGGGGAGGGGTTAACAGGTGGGGCGGGGAGGGCTTTATGGCAGGGAGACCCCTCCGTGTGACACTGTGGTGGTGGATACATGCCATTATATGTGTGTTAAAACCCATAGAACATATGACATCACGAGTGACGGTGTAGATGAAGGACTTTGCACCCAAGGATGTCAGTGCAGATTCATCAGCTTCAACAAAGCTGTGTCTGGTGGAGACGTCGACGGTGACTGAGGCTGTGCATGTGGGGAGGCAAGGGGTCTGTGGGAGACCTCTGCATCTTATTCTAAGTTTTGTTGTGAACTTAAAACTGCCTCAAAGAAGTACAATTTAGCAAAAAACCGTAGCTGTAGATGCAGATGTAGATGTGGATGACTTGAAGGACAGTCACGGGCTGAGATGATTGCTCTGGAAGACTAAGTGAAAGGAAAATCTCACATCACAGAACAGGAGCACAAAGCAAAGCGACAAGAGGAAGGGGTGAGATCCCACCGAGGACATGGCATGCAGGAACAATAGGAGTGCGGTCAGGGGCAGGCAGGTGGCCAGGGCAGAGGCAGGAGTGATGCGTCCAGTAAGACAATCCCCAGAGCTAGTTCGCAGTCGAGTCAGCCGTTGGAAAGACTCATTGAGTCTCAGGGAGGATTGCTAGGAGAAACGACCCTGAGGAATATTGTGGAAAACTCCCACACAGAAAGAATGAGGATATAGCCGTTCTATCACGCAGGCACCCACCCATCTGCAGAAATCCTTGAGGGAAGCTCTGTCCAGACACCGAGTAACAGGACAGCCTCCTCAGGAGGGGGCTGCCTTCTTCTGATGAAGACAGGGGCTTGTGGAAAAAGTCAAAACTCGGTCACAGGAAGTTTCCAAGAAACATGTAACAGAGCGATGGAGAAGCGCTGAAAATCAGGTGAGTGATACAGAGGAGAAGAATGGACAAGCCCATGGCAGCAAGTGTACAAGGTGACGTTGAAGGTTAAAAGCACTGAACGGGGTAAAGAGGCTGAGGCTAGCAGGTGAGCTCTACGGAAAAGCTGAAACTACGGTGGACCTGTGTGTCCCGAACAGCAGAGCTGCTGCATTGTTCAACAAAAATGATTACAAGTGCATGGGGGAGACAAGTAAAAATGGAATTACGGAAGGAGATTTCGATATCTCACTTTTGGAATTGAACTTATCTTTGGACAAAAGTATAAAAGGTTATACAGGAACTGAGTAGTGCAAATGACAATCCCCACTGCCAACTTTGGGAACTGGCTCTGGACCTAGGGTGCTCCTCATGCCCCCCGAACCCTGCAGCTTTGCCGTGGTTGGTTGGTCATGCTAACAGGACGCCAGGACCCCACTGCTCAGTGAGTTTGGCTACTGGCTCAAGGCCATGCTCTCCGATAGTTTCTGGGTCTTCTCAGTTTCTTGACCTCTCAGCTCGGTTGGTCTCCTTGACTTTTCTCTTAATGAGCCCAACCCCATATTGTGCTCAACTAGTGCACCTCTCCCCCAACTACTCTACCCCCTTTCTAGCTTACACTCTTCTGTGCCTTGACCTCAAAAGGACCCTCCATCCAGGGGCAGGGACCCTCTCCACTGACCTTCAACCTCTCCGATGACTTCTTTTGTAATGGCTGGTTGGCATAAAACTGACATAGCATAGCACTGACCCACTGAAGGTGCACAGCTGGGTGGTGGTTAGTGTTTCCACAACTACACCCACCATGGAGCATACAGAATGTTCATCACCTCAGGAGAAAACCCCCCAATTCATCCTCCCTGGCCCCAGCTTTACACAATTACTCATTTGCCTTCTGTCTCTATGTATTTGCCTATTTTGGAAATTACATAAAAATAAAATGCTATAGGGCGCCTGGGTGGCTCAGTGGGTTAAGCCGCTGCCTTCAGCTCAGGTCATGATCTCAGGGTCCTGGGATCGAGTCCCGCATCGGGCTCTCTGCTCAGTGGGGAGCCTGCTTCCTCCTCTCTCTGTCTGCCTCTCTGCCTACTTGTGATCTCTGTCTGTCAAATAAATAAATAAAATCTTTAAAAAAATGCTATAATAGGCAGTCTTCTGCGAATGGCTTCTTCCACTTAGCATAATGTGTGGAGTTTTATTCTTGCTGTAGCCTATGCCATACTTCATTCCTTTTTATCAGATACTATTTGTTTATCAGGTACTATTTGTTTATCAGATATTATTTGTTAATAATAATCCATTTTATGGGTCAGCTACATCTTTTATCCAACCATCATCTGATGGACATTTGGCTGTTGTGAAGATGCTGTCATGAGCTTTTGAGTGCAAGCATCCTGTGGACATATGTTTTCATTCTCTTGGGTGGACTTCTGGGTCAGACGGTGGGACTCTGCGTTTAGCTTGGAGGAGCTGCCGGGCTGCCTTCCACAGTGGCTGAGCAGCTCATGCTCCCAGCAACAGTTACGAGGGTCCCATGTTTCCCGCGTCCTCTCCGACGCTTGCTCGTGTCTCATATTTTCTATCGAGCCATCCTGGTGGGCATGAAGTGGTACTCTCTCTGGTGAGGATTTGTACTTGCCTGATGCTAATGATGTTGAGAATATTTTCGTGTGCTTGTTGGCTATCTGATTTTTAGTTCTGTTGCTTTGTTTTTTATTATTTTTATTATTTGTTTTGTTTTTTATTATTCAACTATTTGACAGACAGAGATCACAAGCAGGCAGAGAGGCAGGCAGGGAGAGAGGGGGAAGCAGGCTCCCTGCTGAGCAGAGAGCCCAATGTGGGGCTTGACCCCAAGACCCTGAGATCATGACCTGAGCTGAAGGCAGAGGCTTTAACCCGCTGAGCCACCCAGCCACCCCTATCTTTGTATTTTTGATTTGCAAGAGTTCTTTATATATTTTGGACACTAGCGCCTTATCAGTCCTGGGATCTGTAGATATTTTCTCCCACCTTAGGCTTCATCTTCACTGTCTTGACCATGTCCTTTGAGGCATAAACTCTTCAAATTTTGATGATGTCCAATTTATCTATTTTTTTCTTTTGTTCCTGTCTTGTGACATCAGACCTAAGATACCACTGCCAGACCCAAGTTCATGAAGATCTAACCAGGTCCCCTTCCAAGAGTGGTACAGTTTGACTCTTAAATTTGGGCTTGTTGATCCATTTTGAATTAGCTTCTGTGTGTGGTGTCATGTACAGCTCTGACTCGTCCCCTCATATGTGGCTGTGCAGTCAGCCCAGCCCCATTCGCTGAAGAGACGCTTCTTTACCCAGGGATCTTGACTCCCTCGTCAAAACCTGGCCATGTGCGTGAGGCTCTCTATTTTATCCCATTGGTCTGGGTGTCCTTAAGCCGGTGCCACACTGTCTTCACCACCAGGGCTTTCTGGCAGGTTTTGACATCAGGAAATGTGAACCCCCAACTTTGTTCTCCCTTTTTTTTTTTCATTTTATTTATATATTTTTATTTTTAAAATTAGCATATAATGTATTATTTGCTTCAAGGTACATGTCTGTGAATCATCAGTCTTACACATTTCGCAGCACTCACCATGGCACTGCCCTCCCCAGTGTCCATCACCAGCCACCCCATCTCTCCCCTCCTCCCCAGCAACGCTCAGTTTGTTTCCTGAGATTAAGAGTCTCTTATGGTTTGTCTCCCTCCCGATCCCATCTTGTTTCAATTTTTTTCCCTCCCTACCCCCACAACGCCCCATGCTCCCTCTCAAATTCCTCATATCAGAGAGATCATATGATAATTGTCTTTCTCTTATGGACTTATTTCGCTCAGCATAAAACCCTCTAGTTCCATCCACATCATTGCAAATGGCAAAATTTCATTTTCTGATGGTTGCATAATATTGTATTTTATATATATATACATATACACACACACATATATATATACACACACACCACATCTTCTTTATCCATTCATCTGTTGATGGACATCTAGGTTCTTTCCATAGTTTGACTATTGTGCACATTGCCACTATAAACATTGGGTGCACGGGCCCCTTCAGATCACTACATTTGTATCTTTAACAAATTTTTTTTTAAGATTTTTATTTATTTATTTGACAGAGAGAAATCACAAGTAGACGGAGAGGCAGGCAGAGAGAGAGGAAGGGAAGCAGGCTCCCCGCTGAGCAGAGAGCCCGATGTGGGACTCGATCCCAGGACCCTGAGATCATGACCTGAGCCAAAGGCAGCGGCTTAACCCACTGAGCCACCCAGGCGCCCCACTACATTTGTATCTTTAGGGTAAATACCCAGTAGTGCGATTGCTGGGTCATAGGGTGGCTCTATTTTCGACTTTTTGAGGAACCAACATGCTGTTTTCCAGAGTGGTTGCACCAGCTTGCATTCCCACCAACAGTGTAGGAGGGTTCCCCTTTCTCCGCATCCTCGCCAGCATCTGTCATTTCCTGACTTGTTAATTTTAGCCATTCTGACTGGTGTGAGGTGGCATCTCACTGCAGTTATGATTTGTATTTCCCTGATGCTGAGTGATGTGGAGCACTTTTTCATGTGTCTGTTGGCCATCTGGATGTCTTCTTTGAAGAAATGTCTGTTCATGTCCTCTGCCCATTTCTTGATTGGATTGTTCTTTGGGTGTTGAGTTTGATAAGGCTTTATAGATTTTTGGATACGAGCCCTTTATCTGATATGTTGTTTGCAAATATCTTTTCCCATTCTGTCAGTTGTCTTTTGGTTTTGTTAACCGTTTCCTTTGCTGTGCAAAAGCTTTTGATCTAGATAAAGTCCCAATAGTTCACTTTTCCCCTTGCTTCCTTGCCTTTGGTGATGTTCCTAGGAAGACGTTGTTGTGGCTGAGGTCAAAGAGGTTGCTGCCTGTGTTCTCCTCAAGGGTTTTGATGGATTCCTTTCGCACATTGAGGTCCTTCATCCATTTTGAGTCTATTTTCGTGTGTGGTGTAAGGAAATGGTCTAGTTTCATTTTTCTGCATTTGGCTGTCCAATTTTCCCAACACCTTTTGTTGAAGAGGCTGTCTTTTTTCCACTGGACATTCTTTCCTGCTTTGTTGAAGATTAGTTGACCATAGAGTTGAGGGTCAATTCCTGGGCTCTCTGTTCTGTTCCATTGATCTATGTGTCTGTTTTTCTGCCATTACCATGCTGTCTTGATGATGACAGCTTTGTAATAGAGCTTAAGTCTGTAATTGTGATGCCACCAACTTTGGTTTTCTTTTTCAACATTCCTCTGTCTATTTGGGGTCTTTTCTGGTTCCACATAAATTTTAGGATTATTTGTTCATTTTCTTTGAACGAAATTGATGGTATTTTGATAGGGATTGCATTAGATGTGCAGATTGCTTTGGGTAGCACAGACATTTTCACAATACTTGTTCTTCTAATCCATGAAGGTTTTTCCATTTCTTTGGATCTTCCTCAATTTCTTTCATGAGTACTTTATAGTTTTCTGAGTACAGATTCTTTACCTCTTTGGATAGGTTTATTCCTAGGTATCTTATGGTTTTGGGTGCAGTTGTAAATGGGATTGACTCCTTAATTTCTCTTTCTTCTGTCTTGTTGTTGATGTAAAGAAATGCAACTGATTTCTGTGCATTGATTTTATATCCTGACACTTTACTGAATTCAGGTACAAGTTCTAGAAGTTTTGGAGTGTAGTCTTTTGGGTTTTCCATATATACTATCATATAATATGCAAAGAGTGATAGTTTGACTTCTTTGCAGATTTGGATGCCTTTAATTTCTTTTTGTTTTCTGATTGCTGAGGTTAGGACTTCTAGTACTGTGATGAATAGCAGTGGTGATAATGGACAGTCCCACTGTGTTCCTGACCTTAGGGGAAAAGCTTTCAGTTTTTCCCCATTGAGAATGATAGTCACTGTGGGTTTTTCATAGATGGCTTTGATGATATTGAAGTAGGTACCCTTTATCCCCACACTGAAGAGTTTTGATCAAGAAAGGGTGCTATACTTAGTCAAATGCTTTTTCAGCGTCTATTGAGAGTATCATATGGTTCTTGTTTTTTCTTTTATTAATGTATTGTATCACATTGATTGATTAGCAGATGTTGAACCAACCTTGCAGCTCTGGAATAAATCCCACTTGGTCGTGGTGAATAATCCTTTTAATGTACTGTTGGATCCTATTGGCTAGTATTTTGGTGAGAATTTTTGCATCTGTGTTCATCAAGGATATTAGTCTGTAATTCTCTTTTTTGATGGAATCCTTGTCTGGTTTTGGGATCAAGGTGATGCTGGCCTCATAAAATGGGTTTGGAAGTTTTTCCTTCATTTCTATATTTTGGAACAATTTCAGGAAAATAGGTATCAATTCTTTAAATGTTTGCTAGAATTCCCCTGGGAAACTGTCTGGTCCTGTATTCTTGTTTGCTGGGAGACTTTTTTTTTTTAAGATTTTATTTATTTATTTGACAGAGAGAAATCACAAGTAGACGGAGAGGCAGGCAGAGAGAGAGAGAGGGAAGCAGGCTCCCCGCTGAGCAGAGAGCCCGATGTGGGACTCCATCCCAGGACCTTGAGATCATGACCTAAGCCGAAGGCAGCGGCCTAACCCACTGAGCCACCCAGGCACCCCTTCCTGGGAGATTTTTGATGACTGCTTCAATCTCCTTACTGGTTATGGGTCTGTTCAGGTTTTCTATTTCTTCCTGGTATGGTTGTGGTAGTTTATATGTCTCTAGGAATGCATCCATTTCTTCCAGATTGTCAAATTTGTTGGCGTAGAGTTGCTCATAGTATGTTCTTACAATTGTTTGTATTTCTTTGGTGTTGGTTGTGATCTCTCCTCTTTCATTCATGATTTTACTTATTTGGGTCCTTTCTCTCTTCTTTTTGGTAAGTCTGGCCAGGGGTTTATCAATCTTATTAATTCTTTCAAAGAACCAGCTTCTAGTTTTGTTGATTTGTTCTACTGTTCTTTTGGTTTTAATTTCATTGGTTTCTGGTCTCATCTTTGTTATTTCTCTTCTCCTGCTGGGTTTAGGCTTTCTTTGTTGTTCTTTCTGCAGCTCCTTTAGGTGTAGGGTTAGGTTGTGTATTTGAGACCTTTCTTGTTTCTTGAGAAAGGCTTGTATTGTTATATACATTTCTTGCAGGACTGCTTTTGCTGTGTCCCAAAGATTTTGAACAGTTATGTTTTCATTTTCATTTGTTTCCATAAATTTTTAAAAATTCTTCTTTAATTTCCTGGTTCACCCATTCATTTTTTAGTTGGATGCTTTTTAGCCTCCATGTATTTGAGTTCTTTCCAGCTTTCCTCTTGTGGTTGAGTTCTAGTTTCAAAGCAGTGTTGTCTGAAAATATGTAGGGAATGATTCCAATCTTTTGGTACCACTTGAGACCTGATTTGTGACCCAGGATATGATGTATTCTGGAGAATGTTCCATGTGCACTAGAGAAGAAAGTCTATCTGTTGTTTTGAGATACAATGTTCTGAATATATCTGTGATGTCCATCCGGTCCAGTGTGTCATTTGAAGTCTGTATTTCCTTCTTGATCTTTTGCTTAGATGATCTGTCCATTTCAGTGAGGAGGGGTGTTTAAGTCCCCTACTATTAAGGTATTATTGTTGATGTGTTTGTTATTAATTGGTTTATACAATTGGCTGCTCCCATGTTAGGGGCATAGATATTTCTCTCTTTTCTTTTTAATTTAATTTTATTTTTTCAGTGTTCCAAGATTCATTGCTTATGCAGCACACCCAGTGCTCCATGAAATATATGCCCTACTTTATACCCACCACCAGGCTCACCTAACTCCCCTCCCCCAAACCCTCAGTCTGTAAAATTGTTAGATTTCTTGTTGGAGAGATCCCTTAAGTATGATATTATAGACTTTGGCTTAAAATCTAATGTATCTGATGTAAGGTTTGCCACCCCAGCTTTCTTGTGATGTCCATCAGCATGGTGAATTGTTGTCCATCCCCTCATTTTAAATCTGGAAGTGTCTTTGGATCTAAAATGAGTTTCTTGCAGACAGAATATCAATGGGTCTTGTGTTTTTAATCCATTCTGATGCCCTGTGTCTTTTTATTGGGGCATTTAGCCCATTTACATTCAGGGTAACTATTGAGAGATATGAATTTAGTGCCATTGTATTGTCTGTAAGGTGACTGTTACTGTTTATTGTCTCTGTTCCTTTCTGATCTATTACTTTTAGGCTCTGTCTTTGCTTACAGGATCCCTTTCAATGTTTCCTGTAGGGCTAGTTTGGTGTTTGCAAATTCTTTTAGTTTTTGTTTGTCCTGGAAGCTTTTTATCTCTCTTCTATTTTCAGTGACAGACTGCTGGATATAGTATTCTTAGATGCATGTTTTTCTCATTTAGTGCTCTGAATATATCATTCCAGCCCTTTCTGGCCTGCCAGGTCTCTGTGGATAGGTTGGCTGTCAGTCTAATATTTCTACCATGTTACAGACTTCTTGTCCCGAGCTGCTTTTGGGATTTTCTGTCACTGAAACTCGTAAGTTTTACTATTAGATGATGGGATATTAACCTTTTTTTTTTTTTATTTTTTTATTTTGAGGGGGGTTCTTTATGCCTTCTGGATTTAAAAAAAAAGATTTTATTTATTTATTTGATGGATAGAGAGAGCACAAGTAGGCAGTGCAGCAGGCAGAGGGAGAGGAAGAAGCTGGCTCTCTGCCAAACAGGGAGCCTGATGTGGGGCTCAATCCCAGGACCCTGGATCATGATCTGAGCCAAAGGTAGCCGCTTAACCAACTGAGCTACACAGGTGCGCCACCTCCTGGATTTTGATGCTTGTTCCCGTCACCAAATCAGGGAAATTCCCTGCTATAATTTGCTCCAATACATTTTTTGCCCCCCCCCCCCTTCTTCTTCTGGGATCTCACTTATTCTAATATTGTTTCATCTTATGGTATCACTTATCTCTCAAATTTTCCCCTCGTGGTCCAGTGGTTGTTTGTCTCTCTTTTTCTCAGCTTCTTTATTCTCCATCAGTTGGCCTTCTGTATCACTAATTCTCTCTTCTGCCTCATTTATCTTAGCAGGAAGAGTCCCATTTTTTATTGCACCTCATTAATAGCTTTTTAAATTTCAACTTGGTTAGATTTTAGTTCTTTTATTTTTACAGAAAGGAGTTTTATTTCTCCAGAAAGGGATTGTCTAGTATCTCCCATGCTTTTTTTTGAGCCTAGTAGCACCTTGAGAATCATCATTCTGAACTGTAGTTCTGGCATCTTACTAATGTCCATATTGATTAGGTCCCTAGCCTTCAGTGTTGCCTCTTGTTCTCTTTTTGTTTGTTTGTTTTGGGGGTGAGTTTTTCCACCTTGTCATTTTATCCAGATAAGAATAGATGAACGAGAGCACAAAATACTAAAAGGGCAGCAATGACCCCAGAAAAATACACACTAACCAAATCGGAAGAAACCTGTGACTTGGGGGAGAAGAAAGAAAGAAAGAAAGAAAGAAAGAAAGAAAGAAAGAAATATATATACTTTTTCTCCTTTTTTCCCTCCTCCCCCCCCCCCCAGTTTTGGGTCTCTTCAGGTTTGGTATATATATATAGATAGATATGTATGTATGTCTCTATATATCTATATTTTTTATTCTTGACTGGTGAATAGAACAGGACCACACACTTGATTTTGGGTGTGTTTTGGTCTGTTAGAAGAAACTGTCTCCCAAAATTTTAAAGAAATAAAGACATATATACAAAAATAAGGGTAAACACGATGAAGGGATAGAATATGACTGTAAAGATGAAACTTAAAAAAGATTCTAAAAAAGAAATTGATAAGTTGGTTGAAAAAAAAAGGAAAGAATGTGATCAGGCTGGAGACTAGAACAATGTCATACACTGGATTTAGGGTATATTTTGATCTGTTGAAGAAACTGTATCCCAAAATTTTAAAGAAAGCGAAACGTGTATGTATACAAAAAATAAGGTTAAATACAATGAAGGGATAGAATATGAGTATAACAATCAAAATTAAAAAGGATTTTTTTAAAAAGGTATTGATAAGATAAAAGTGAAAAAACGTTAAAATAGGAAAGAGGAAAAATTTAAAAAGTAAAATAAGAAAAAAATTAAATAAAAAATTAACTTTGAAACACTAAAGGATCATGAGGAAAAAGCCATGAATTCTATGTGTTGCACTCCCCTAGCTCTGGAGTTCTGCAGTTCTCATTGAGAGTGAAGTTGGCCTTGGCGGGATGTTCTTGCTGATCTTCTGGGGGAGGGGCCTCTTGCGGTGATTCTCAGATGTCCTTGCCTACCGGGGAATTGCTCTGCCCTTGCCAGGGGCCGGGCTAAGTCATCTGCTGAGGTTTGCTCTCAGGAGCTTTTGTTCCCTGAGCACTTTCTGTAGAGTTCCGGAGGACGGGAATGAGGATGGCGGCTGCCCAATCCCCGGGTCTGGAGGAGCCAAGAGCTTGAAGCCCCACTCCTCAGTGCGCCCTTGGAGAAAAGCAGTCAATCGCTCCTGTCTCCTTGGTTTCTGGCCGGGCTCGCTGGGAGCTCAGCTGGCCTGTGGCCGAGCGTTTCTGTCTCTGGTGCACACCCCGTTTGGAGTCTCCAAACCCAGCAGATTCCTGTCACACTCTCCTGCACTGCTTCTCTCAGAGGAGAAAGGAGGGGGATTTTATTTAAAGATTTATTTATGAGATTTTATTTAAAATCTTTAAAAAAGAAAGAAAAAAAAAGAAAAATCTTTTTCTGCTCTACCATCTTGCTCCTCCCCTCTGTTCTCTCTTTTTTTTTTTTAAATTTAAAAGATTTTATTTATTTATTTGACAGAGATCACAAGCAGGCAGAGAGTCAGGCAGAGAGAGAGGAGAAAACAGGCTCCCTGCTGAGCAGAAAACACGATGTGGGGCTCGACCCCGGGACCCTGAGATCATGACCTGAGCCAAAGGCAGAGGCTTTAACCCACTGAGCCACCCAGGTGCCCCATCCTTTTCAAAGATTGTTTTGGCTGCTCAAGGTCACTTGAGTTTCCATGTGGGCTTTAGAGTCAGCTTCTCAGTTCCCACCAAGAAGACAGCTGCGATTCTGACGGGGAGCACACTGAATCTGTGACTCAGTCTTGCCATCTCAACTTCATTAAGTCTCCAGGTCTGTGAGCTTTGTATTAATGAGCTCTGGCTGCCATAACAAAATGCCAGACATGATGGCTTAAACAAATGAAATTAATTCTCATGGTCCTGGAGGGCAGAGCCCCAAAGAAGGGTGCCTACAGATTCAGTTTCTGGTGAAAACCCTTCCTTTGGGTTGCAGATGGCTGTGTTCTCACTGTGTGGACACACTGCCTTTCCCTAGCAGGAGAGAGAGAGAGAGAGAGAGAGAGAGAGAGAGAGAGAGAGATGGAAAGGAGAGAGGGATGGAGAGAGAACAGTGGAGAGCGAGAGATGGAGAGAGTGCTCTGGGTGTCTCTTCCTACCAGGACACCAGTCCTCTGGGATCAGCCCACCCTTCTAACCTTATGTAACCACAATCACTTCCATTGAGTCTCCATGTCTACACCCAGTGCTCAGCAGGTCAGGGCTTCTGTGAGTGCGTTTGGTGGGGCTCAAACATTCAGTCTCCACATTTACTTACATATCCTTTAATTTCTTTTAACAATGTTTTGTCACTTTCAGCATATTGGCTTTGTACCTCTCCTGTTAAATCCATTCCCAAGTATTTTCTTCTTTCATTCTCCTTCTGTTGGGCATGAGGTTTTTTCTTAATTTTGTGTTCAGATCCTTCATGAGAAGTGAACAGACATACCGTCAGTTTCCATGTGTTGATCTTGTGTCCTGAGTCCTTGCTGGACTTGTCCACTGGTTCTGGTCCTTACAGCACAATGGCTCCTACACGTTGACAAATAGGTCAGATTCACTGGCAGTCAGATAAAAGCAAATTAAAAGTAAGATATGGATATCCACCAGTCTGGTAAAAATTAGCAAGAGTGATGATAGCCATTGCTCATGAAGTTGGGCAAAGGAGCTCTTGTACATTGTTCTTGGGATGTAAGTTGGTGTAGTTTTATTTTGAAAGCATCATTTAATAAAATTAGGTGGTATCAATACAATTGCCTTGAAATTACTAAAAGTAAAAAGTGAGTAGAAACAGACCATATATATATATATATATATATATATATATATATATATATATGCATATATATATGCACACACACACACACACACATTGGCAACCCCCCCAACCAAATTCGACACCAATAATAATACCTATTAGAAACATTAGATTAGCCATATCGGTTGAATTGGAGAAATTTCCCCAAGGAATTTGTTGGTGAGAAAAGTGGATGTAGAGAAACAAGCACAATCGGATCTCATTTGGGGAACAAAACCGTACGAAGTATTTCTTTTTATTTATTTCTTCCCAGCTGTTGAGGGACAGTTGACATCCAGTGCGATGCTGGTTTCAGGTGTACGAGGTCCCTTCTGTCCATCACCTGGTGCTCACCACAGCAGGACAACAGGGCACTCTTCATCCCATCCCCTGTCCCCGTCCCCCACCTTCCCACCCACCTCCGGTCTCATCAGTGTGTTTTTTAGAGTTAAGACTCTGTTTCCTGGTTTGTCTCTTTTGTTTCCCTGCTGCTCATTTGTTCTGTTTCTTAAATTCCACATATGAGTGAAGTCACATGGTGTTTGCTTTTCTCTGACTAATTTCACTCAGCATCACACTCTCTAGCTCCATCCACATCATTGCAAATGGCAAGATTTCATTCTGTTTTTATGGCCGAGAGATAGTCCACTGTACACACCCCACCTCTTCTTTATCCATTCATCCATGGATGGACACTTGGGCAGCTTCCGTACCTTGGCTGTGGTCAGTAATGCCTCCATGAATGTGAGGCTGCAGGTATCTGTTTGAATTCGTGTTTTTGTTTTCTTTGGATAAATACCCAGGGCTGGAATGACTGGATCACACGGAAGTTCTATTTTTAATTTTTTGAGGAACCACCATGCTGTTTTCCTGAGAGCCTGGACCAGTTGTTCCTCCTGCCACACGGCAGGAGGGAGGGTTGCGGAAACAGTATGAAATATCCCTCACACATATTTTGTGTATGTGCGTCAGGGAGGAGCAGAATAGTTGTTGGGGACAGAGGAGGCCGGCCGTAGGAGGCAGGCAAAGAGGCAGTTGAGAATACAAAAATGAATCCAGTATGTTACATGATCCTACTTGTGTAAAAGCTATTTACATGCATGCCCGTGCCTGGTGAAACCCAAACTTACACCTGTCTTCTTCCTAGGAGGGATAGCCATGATATAGGGTGATGGGTTTCTTAGTGTGGAGCCCAGTGTGGGGCTTGAGCTCACAGCCCTGAGATCAGGACCTGAGCCGAGATTAAGAGTTGATGCTCAAGGTAGCCTGGGTGGCTCAGTCAGTTAAGCTACTGCCTTTGGCTCAGGTCATGATCCCAGGGTCCTGGGATCGAGTCCTGCATCAGGCTCCTTGCCCAGAGGGGAGCCTGCTTCTCTCTCTGCCTCTGCCTGCCACTCTGCCTGCCTGTGCTCTCTCTCTCTCTCTGACAAATAAATAAATAAAATCTTAAAGAAAAAAGAGTTGACGCTCCACCGACTAAGCCACCCAGGTGCCCCTCCAGGCTATATATTTTATGAAAAAAGTCAGGTTGCTGACAAAGAAATGTGGGCAGCATCATTCTAATTGGTATACACATAAGACAGTTGCAGCCAGCCTTCTGATGAAGAGTTTGAGGACTGCCTTCTTTTCTGTGGATATCCACAGAGAGCTTTCTGGTGTCCAGGAAAGTCAGCAGACCACCACATTATCTGAGAGATTTTTGCTGTGGAAGAGAATGAATGTCTTACTAGGCCCAAGAATGGTTGTCAGATTCCGAATTTCTTAGATCTATAAAATTAAGAAGAAAAATGGAGCGAAGGACTTACTGCTGACAGCTCTTAATTTTGCCCAGTGAGGAAGTAAACAGCATCTCTCGTGACGTCAGTATCGGTTAAGGAGATGTTAGTGTCCGGAGTTAGCAAAGAGACTCTCAGTGCAAGGTCAGTGTCCGGAGTTAGCAGAGACTCTCAGTGCAAGGTCAGCTCTTCACATAGAATGGTTTTCCCTTTAGGAGAAACACCCCTCCCCTTGCTTCGTGGATGGGCCCTAGCACAGCTGTGACCTAGACTGGGACGGAACAGGAGGGCTGTCTGCACCGGGCCCCCAGCTGCTTCCATGTCTTTCCGCGCGGCGCCCGCAGGACCAGCTCCCGCCACCACTCGCCTCCCTTCCTTCTCCTCAGCAGCTTTCAGAACTCTGCCCCCCTCGCAGGCTGCGTTGAGGCTCCTGCCTGCCTTTCCCCTGGAAGATCAGACCTCAAGGTCGGGTCTCACGTGCTGTTTACTGCCATTACCCCAGGGCCAGAGCAAGGCCGGCATCCAGCAGGTGCTCACTAAGGGCTCGCAGTGCCGGCGAGGGGTTGCAGCCATTGCTGAGAGACCCAGTGTTTCTCCCTAAGGGGCCGGGGGTCCCGATGCCCACAATGTCTGTGTCTTTAAGAATTACTTAGAAGACTGTTTAAAATTAAGTGGTCTGGATTATTTTACATTTATGTTATTTTACTTTATTTTTTTTTAAGATGTGGTCCATACATACAATGGACTATTACTCGGCCAGCAGGAAGGATGCACACCCAGCATTTGCATCGACAGGGACGGGACTGGAGGGGGTTCTGCTGAGTGAAGTAAGTCAAGCAGAGAAAGTCAATTATTATAAGGTTTCACTTACATGTGGAGCATAAGGAACAGCACGGAGGACATTAGGAGACTAAAGGGAAAAATGAAGCGGGGGAAATTGGAGGGGGAGGTGAACCATGAGAGACTGTGGACTCTGGGGAATAAAATGAGGGTGTCACGGGGGAGGGGGTGGGGGATGGGTTGGCCCCGCGGTGGGTATTAAGGACGGCACAGGTTGCTCGGAGCACTGGGTGTTACACGCAAACAGTGAATCATGGAACACAACGCCAAAAACCAATGATGTACTGTGTGGTGACTAACATAACACAACAAAAAGAAAAAAGACAAAAAAAGGACGATATATTCACTTACTTGAGAGCGAGAGGGCACGAGCCAGGGAGGGGCAGAGAAAGAAGGGAGAAAGGATCCCAAGCAGACTCCGAGTGGAGCCGGGAGCCGGTGCAGGGCTTGACCTCACAACCCTGGGATCAGGACCCGAGCCAAAACCAAGAGTTGGATGCTTAACCAATGGAGCCCCCCCAGTGCCCCTTACATGTTACCTTAAGCTACATTTAAAATCAGTATCATAAATATGTAGTTTAAAAGGCAAATAATACTGGAAGATGTGCAAAAAATCTTGTGCTCACCCTCCGTCTCTGCCGCCCGCATCGCTCTCTACGCGTGGACGTTTTCTCTCATCTTTGTCCCCACACTTTAAAGCCATATACTGTCCCTCCCTGGTTCATCAGTTCTGTGTGCGTTATATGTCACCTTCTCACAGGGACAAACCTTCCTCTGTAGTTCTAGACAAAACTTCTTGGCAAGCAAAGAAGGGCACATGCACTGAGCCCCAGGAGGGGGGCGCCTAGCCCCCCGCAACAGGGTGCTCCCGAGGTGGGTCACTAGCGCTGGCCCGGCAGAGCAGTGGGGTGCACTTACATACCTGTCACTCAGGTCCGGGCTCTCAGAAGCCCGAGAGACTGAGCCCCTCATGATCCTTCCTGGTGACAAAATTACCTTCTCAGACGTGAAGATTGCAGTCTGGGCCACTGCCTGGCGTCCACCTGTGCATGCAAAGCTTTCTTACCTCACCAAGTCACCTGCCGGACTGTTGGGAAGCTTTCGCATACTTCCTCTTATAAGGAATGTTTTCACAAATAGCCTCACCTGTGGTCTTCTTGGGGCTAGCCAGCATTTGTTCTGTAGGACATAGTCTTTACTTTTTAATGTTTTAATTTATTTGTTATTATGTTTGTTTAGCCAACATATAGTATATCATTAGTTTTCAGTGTCGTGTTCAGCGATTCATTAGTTGCATATAACCCCGGGCTCATCCCAACACGCGCGGTCCTTAGTCCCCGTCACCCGGTTACCCCATCCCCCTTCCCTCTGTAGCCCTCAGTTCGGTTCCTGGAGTCCAGAATCTCTCATGGTTTGTCTCCCTCTCCGATTTCTTTCGCCTCAGTTTCCCTCCCTCCCCTGGCTTTAAAGTGGGGTCCACTGCGCTGTGTTCCGCACGTCCCACGTATGACAGAGAACATATGGTAAGTGTCTTTCTCGGCTCCATGTACTTCACGCAGCAGGACCCTCTCCAGTCCCACCCATGTCGATGCAAATGGTGGGGATTCATCCTTTCTGATGGCTGAGGAATAATCCATCGTATACATGGACCACATCTTCTTTGTCCATTCATCTGTTGAAGGGCGTCTCCGCTCCATCCACAGTTTGGCAAGTGTGGACATTGACCTATGGACATTGGGGTGCAGATGGCCCTTCTTTTTACTACATCTGTATCTTTGGGGTAAGAACCTAGTAGTGCAATCTCTGGGTCGTAGGGTAGCTCTAGTTTTTAATATCTTGAGGACCCTCCATACTGTTTTCCTGGGTGGCTGCACCAGCTTGCGTTCCCACCAACAGTGTAAGAGGGTTCCCCTTTCTCCACATCCTTGTTAGCATTTCCTGTCTTGTTAGTTTTTGCCATTCTAATTTTTAAAAAAGATTTTCTTTATTGATTTGGCAGAAAGAGACACAGTGAGAGAGGGAGCACAAGCAGGGGGAATGGGAGAGGGAGAACAGGCTTTCCACAGAACAGGGAACCCTGTGAGGGACTCGATTCCAGGACTTCTGGATCATGACCTGAGCCAAAGGCAGTCGCTTGATGACTGAGCCACCCAGATGCCCCAATTTTTGCCATTATAACTGGTGAGAGGTATTATCTCATAGTGGTCTTTATTTGTATTTTCCTGATGGCTAATGATGTTGAACATTTTGTCATGTGTCTGTTAGCCATTTGAATGTCTTTGGAAAAGTGTCTGTTCATGTCTTCTGCCCATTTCTTGACTGGATTGACTGGATTATTATTATTATTATTATTATTATTATTATTATTAATTCTTGGGGAGGTATTGAGTTTGTGAAGTTCTTTAAAGATCTTGGATACCAACTCTTTATCTGATATGTCATTTGCAAATATCTTCTCCCATTCTGTGGAGAAGATTACCTCTTAGTTTTGTTGACTGTTTCCTTTGTTGTGAAAAAGATTTTTATCTTGATGAAGTCCCAAAAGTTCATTTTGATTTTGTTTCCCTTGTCTTTAGAGACACGTGTTGAAAGAAGTCTCTGTGGTCAATGTGAAAGAGGTTACTCCCTATGTTCTCCTCTAGGATTTTGATGGACTCCCATCTCACACTGAGGTCTCATCCATTTTGAGTTTATCTTTGTGTGTGGTGTAAGACAATGTACATGCTTTCATTCTTCTGCATGTGGCTGTCCAATTCTCCCAGCACCATTTATTGAAGAAACTGTCTTTTTCCCATTGGATATTCTTTCCTGATTTTTGAAGATTAGTTGACCATAGAGTTGAGGGTGCATTTTGGGGCTCTCTATTCTGTTCCATTGATCTATGTGTCTGTTTGTGCCAATACCATGCTGTCTTGATGATCACAGCTTTATAATATAGCTTGAAGTCAGACTGTGATGCCCCCAGCTTTGATTTTCTTTTTCAACAATCCCTGGGCAATTTGGGATCTTTTCTGGTTTCATACAAATTTTAGGGTTCCTTGTTCCAGCTCTGTAAAAAATGTCGATGGTATTTTGATAGGGTTGGCATTGAAAGTGTCAATTTGGAACTACAACTATTTTTCATTGCTGCATCTTAAAAAAACAAAAGAAATGCAACTGATTTCTGTGCATTGATTTTGTATCCTGCCATGCTGATCAATTACTGTACGAGTTCTAGTAATTTGGGGTGGAGTCTTTTGGGTTTTCCTCATAAAGTATCATATCATCTGCAAAGAGAGAGAGTTTGACCTCTTTGCCGGTTTGAATGACTTTCATTTCTTTTTGTTGTGATTGCTGAGGCTAGGACTTCTACCATTATGTTGAGCAAAAGTGGTGAGAGTGGGCATCCTTGTTGTGTCCTGCCCTCAAGGAAAAAGCTCTCAGTTTTTCCTTGTTGAGAATGATATTCACAGAGGGCTTTTCATAAATGGCTTTTATGATATTGAGGTATGTTCCCTCTATCCCTATATTTTGAAGACTTTTAATCAGGAAAGAATGCTGAATTTTGTCAAATGCTTTTTCTGCATCTATTGAGAGGATCATATAGTTCTTACTGTTTCTTTAATTAATGTAGTACATCACATTGATTGATTTGCAAATGTTGAAACATTCTTGTATCCCAGGGATAAATCCCACCTGGTGCTGGTGAATAATCCTTTTAATGTACTGTTGGGTCCTGTGGGCTAGGATCTTGTTGAATATTTTGACGTCCATGTTCATCAGGAATATTAGTCTGTAATTCTTCTTTTTGGTGGGGTCTTTGTATGGTTTTGGGATTGGTGTAATCCTGGCCTCATAGAACAAGTTTGGGAGTTTTCCTTCCATTTCTATTTTTCAGAATAGCTTCAGTAGTATAGGTATGACTTCTTTAGATGTTTGGTGGAATTTCCCTGGGAAGCCATCTGGCCCTGGACTCTTGTTTTTTGGGAAGTTTTTGATGACTGCTTCAATTTCCTTGCTGGTTATTGGTTGGTTCAGATTGTCTATTTCTTCCTGTTTCAGTCTTGGTAGCTTATAAGTATCCAAGAATGCATCCATTTCTTCCAGATTACCTAGTTTGTTGGCACATAGCTTCGGTATGTGGTAGTAAGTTATAATAATTGTCTCTATTTCCTTGGTATTAGTTGTGATTTCTCCACTTTCATTCAATATTTTATTAATTTGGGTCAATTATCTTTTCTTTTGGATAATTCTGGCCAGAGGTTTATTTTTTCAAAGAACCAGCTTCTAGTTTCATTGATCTATTCTACTATTCTTCTAATTCTATTTCATTGATTTCTGCTCTAATCTTTATAATTTCTCTTCTGCTGCTTTTTAAAGGCTTTATTTGCTGTTCTTTCTCCAGATCCTTCAGGTGTGAGGTTAGCTTGTGCATGGGATTTTTCTAATTTTTTAAAATTTATTTTCAGCATAACAGTATTCATTGTTCTTGCACCACACCCAGTGCTCCATGCAATCCATGCCCTCTCTAATACCCACCACCTGATTCCCCCAACCTCCCACCCCCCACCACTTCAAACCCCTCAGATTGTTTTTCAGAGTCCATAGTCTCTCATGGTTCACCTCCCCTTCCAATTTCCCCCAACTCCCTTCTCTTCTCTAATTCCCCTTGTCCTCCATGCTATTTGTTATGCTCCACAAATAAGTGAAACCATATGATAATTGACTCTCTCTGCTTGACTTATTTCACTCAGCATAATCTCTTCCAGTCCCATCCATGTTGCTACAAAAGTTGGGTATTCATCCTTTCTGATGGAGGCATAATACTCCACAGTGTATATGGACCACATCTTCCTTATCCATTCCTCCATTGAAGGGCATCTTGGTTCCTTCCACAGTTTGGCGACCGTGGCCATTGCTGCTCTAAACATTGGGGTACAGATCACCCTTCTTTTCACTACATCTGTATCTTTGGGGTAAATACCTAGGAGTGCAATGGCAGGGCCATAGGGAAACTCTATTTTTAATTTCTTGAGGAATCTCCACACTGTTCTCCAAAGTGGCTGCACCAACTTGCATTCCCATCAACAGTGTGAGAGGGTTCCCCTTTCTCCACATCCCCTCCAACACATGTTGTTTCCTGTCTTGCTAATTTTGGCCATTCTAACTGGTGTAAGGTGATATCTCAATGTGGTTTTAATTTGAATCTCCCTGATGGCTAGTACTCGAGGAACTACAGAACACTCATGAAAGAAATTGAAGAAGACACAAAAAGTTGGAAGACCATTCCATGCTCTTGGATCAGAAGAATAAACATTGTTAAAATGTCTATACTGCCTAGAGCAATCTATACTTTTAATGCCATTCCGATCAAAATTCCACCGGTGTTTTTCAAAGAGTTGGAGCAAATAATCTTAAAATTTGTATGGAATCAGAAGAGACCCTGAATCACTGAGGAAATGTTGAAAAACAAAAATAAAACTGGGGGCATCACGTTACCTGATTTCAAGCTTTACTACAAAGCTGTGATCACCAAGACAGCATGGTAAAAGACAATCTCTTCAATAAATGGTGCTGGAAAAACTGGACAGCTATATGTAGAAGAATGAAACTTGACCATTCTCTTACACTGTACACAAAGATAAACTAAAAATGGATAAAAGACCTCAACATGAGACAGGAATCCATCAGAATCCTAGAGGAGAACATAGGCAGTAATCTCTTCGATATCAGCCACAGCAACTTCTTTCAAGATATGTCTCCAAAGGCAAAGGAAACAAAAGTGAAAATGAACTTTTGGGACTTCATCAAAATCAAAAGCTTCTGCACAGCAAAGGAAACAGTCGAAAACAAAGAGGCAACACATGGAATGGGAGAAGATATTTGCAAATGACAGTACAGACAAAAGGTTGATATCCAGGATCTTTAAAGAACTCCTCAAACTCAACACACACAAAACAGATAATCATATCAAAAAATGGGCAGAAGATATGAACAGACACTTCTTCAATGAAGACATACAAATGGCTATCAGACACATGAAAAAATGTTCATCATCACTAGCCATTAGGGATTTTTCTAATTTTTTGAGTGAGACTTGGATGGTTGTATACTTCCCTCTGAGGACTGCCTTGGCAGTATCCCATAGATTTTGAACTGATTTGTTTTCATTTTCATTGGTTTGCATGAATTGTTTAAGTTCCTCTCTAATTTCCTGGTTGACCCATTCACTCTTTAGCAGGATGCTTTTTAACCTCTAAGTGTTTGTGTTCCTTTCAAAATTTTTCTTGTGGTTGAGTTCCAGTTTCAAAGCATTGTGGTCTGAAAATATGCAGGGAATAATCTTAGTCTTTTGTTATCAGTTGAGACCAGATGTATGATTCAGTATGTGATCTGTTCTGGAGAAATTTCCGTGGGCACTCAAGAAGAATTAGAAGACTGTTGTTTTAGATGGAATGTTCTGTATGTATCTATGAAGTCCATTTGGTCCAGTGTGTCCTTCAAAGCTCTTGTTTGTTGATCTTCTGCTTAGGGGATCTGTCCATTGCTGTGAGGGGAGTGTTGAAGTCTCCTATTATCAATGTACTATTATCAGTATGATTCCTTATTTTGGTTATTAGTTGGTTTAGGTAGTTAGCTGCTCTCAGGTTGGGGGCATAGATAATTACAATTGTTAGATCTTTTTTTGGATAGACCCTTTCAGAATGATATAGTGTCCCTCTACATCTCTTACTATAGTCTTTGGTTTAAAATCTAATTTGTATGATGAGAATTGCTACCTCAGTTTTCCTTTGAGGTCTATTGGCATGGTAAATTGTTCTCTGTGCCCTTACTTTCAATCTGGAGGTGTCTTTAGGTTCAAGATGAGTCTCTTGTAGACAGTATGTGGATGGGTCCTGCTTTTAAAATCCAATCTGAAACCCTGTATCTTTTGATTGGAGTATTTAATACATTTGCATTGAGAGTAACTATTGAAAGATACAATTTTAGTGCCATCATACTACCTGTAAAGTCCCTGATCCTCTAGGTAGTCTCTATCAATTTCTCGTCCATATTACTCTTGGGGTTTTCTTCTTTTACAGAATCCCCCTTAATATTTCTTGCAGGGCTGGCTTGGTGGTCACATATTCTTTCAGTTTCTGCTGGTCCAGAAAGCTCTTTATCTCTCCATCCTTTCTGAATGACAGCCTTGCTGGATAAAGTATTCTTAGCTACATTTCAAAGATTAATTAACTAATTAATTAATTAACATATAATGTATTATTTCAGGGTACAGGTCTGTGATTCATCAGTCTTACACAATTCACAGCACTTACCATAGCACATACTCTCCCCAATATCCATCACCCAGCTGCCCCATCTCTCTTGCATGTTCTTCTCATTTAGTCCCCTGAATATGTCTTGCCAGCCCTTTCTGGCTTGCCAGGACTCTGTGGATAGGTCTGATGTTATTCTGATGTTCCTCCCTCCACACATAAGGAATCTCTTTCATCTAGCTTCTCTCAGGATAGCTTCCTTGGCTTTAAGATTTGCAAGCTTCACTATTATATGTCAGAGTGTTCATCTATTTTTATTGATTTGGGGTGGGGTCCTCTCTTCCTCTTGGATATGAATGCTTGTTTCCTTCCCCAGACTGGGGAAGTTCTCAGCTGTGATTTGCTCAAATATACCTTTTATTCCTCTCTCTCCCGCCACTCCCTCAGATCCCAATAATTCTGACATTGGAATGTTTCATGGCATCATTGATCTGTCTGTTTTCTTTTTCTTTTTTTTTTTTTAAAGATTTTATTTATTTACTTGACAGACAGATCACAAGTAGGCAGAGAGGCACACAGAGAGAGAGGAGGAAGCAGGCTCCCCGCTGAGCAGAGAGCCCGATGCGGGGCTCGATCCCAGGACCCTGGGATCATGACCTGCGCTGAAGGCAGAGGCTTTAACCCACTGAGCCACCCAGGTGCCCCTGATCTGTCTGTTTTCATGGCCTATTCCTATATTCCTCGACTTCCTTTCTATCAGCTCTTCTTCTAGGTCACTGATTGGTTATTCTACCTCATAAACCCTGGCTGTTGGAGTATCCAGTTTAGACTGTATCTCATTTTTAAGTTCAGCTTGATTGGATCTCATTTCTGCTCTTAGAGATTCTATATTGCCACTAATGCTTTTTTTCAAGCCTAGCTATTGACTTTATGATTACTGTTCTGAATTCCATCTATGACATCTTGCTTATATCCATATCCATTAGTTCTGTGGCAGAGTACATTGTCTCTGGTTCTTTTTTTTTGTTGGGAGTTCCTCTTCCTAGTCATTCTATCAAGGGATGGTTGAGTGAATGGACAGAATCCAAAATATCAACCATGACCCAAGCAAAATGCACCTTAGAAAAAATATGAAGTGGTCAAAAGCTGCCACAGGTATGCAAGCAGAGCCAAGATGATCTAAAACAATAAAAAAGAAAAAATGGGGATGGTGGGGAGAGAGATTATAATTTCTCAGGGTGGACAAAACAGGGCGATCTGCCTGTTCTTGTTTGATTTTTGGTCTGTGTGGTAGAAGGCACTATATCCCCAAACAGCAAAGAAATCAGAACTTATATATATATTAAGATAAATTGAGTAGAGTGAAAAGCAGGCTAGTATGGGGCATAAATCTTTAAAACAAAAAAACAAAAGTTAAGAAGCAACTTAAAAACATAGGTTGGGGGTGTGCCCAGGTGGCTCAATCAGTTAAGCAGCTGCCTTCAGCTCATGTCATGATCCCAAGGTCCTGGGATTGAGCCCCGTGTCAGGCTCCCTGCTCAGTGGGGGGTCTGCTTCTCCCTCTCCCTCTGCTCTCCTCCTTCTCTTGCTCTTTCTGTCTCTCACAAATAAATAAAAAAAATAAAATAAAATAGGTTGGGAAGTAAGAATCTATTTGAAATGGGAACAGGGTAAAAACAAAGAAAAAGAAAGAAAAAATAAGAAAAGAAATTAAAGAAGGAATGTAACATTTTAGCCTAACGTATAGACAAGTCATAAGGGAACCCTTGGAGCTCCCTATGTTATTTTCCCCTGGTGCTGGAGTTTTACAATCCTGTGGGAAATAAGCTTATCGTTCGCCTCTTCTTCTAGTCTGTCTTCTGGGGGCCGTGCCTGCTGCTCGGATTCCTAGGCATCTTTGCCTGGGTACGTTGCCCCTCCCCTTGTCAGGGGGGCTTAATGTGAGCTGATCAGCTGTGTGGCTTTTGTTCCCTGGCATCATTCTACATCTCTTTTGGGTCAGAGCACATCTGGCCTTGCAGGAATCTCTGGCCCAGAGTCGCAAGTTCGTGGTACACCCTGCCCCTCTCCCCCACCAACAAATCCTCCAGGTCAAACCATCTCCACCTCTGTGTGTACCAAACTCCACAGACTCATGCAGCTCTTGTCTGCTACACCTCTCCTGAGGGAGTCATGAAGACCCATGAGCATCTCTGTGCTTTGTGACTTTGCAACTGTTAGTGGAAGTGGGCTCATGGTGCACCCTCTTCCACAGCTCCCTAATCATGCTGGGTGCTGCCCCACAGCACACTGACAGCTGTCCCTGTCATGGGCACAAGCTGTTCTACATCTCCCCTAGGATGTTAGCCCGCCCCTAGTCCTTTTCAGGGTGGTCTGGCTTGGCTCATGGTTTATGGTGTCCAGAGCTGAAAGTTCCTTCTGGACTTGCTGACCATAACCAGTCTCCCCACTCCACTGCTTGAGTACTCTGTCGGTTCAGGCTTCCCCATTCTTTCTGAGTCTCCTGGAATCCTGAGACCACAATGATCCACCTAGAATTCTGCCCTATTCATCCTTTGTGCCCTTGGGGGTGCCTTTCACTAGAGCAGATTTCCAAGGGTCCTGAAAATTTGCTCCAGTGTTATATCACTTTCTAATGGCCAGCTTATGGAAGCTCACTCCCCCCTCGGTTTATCTTCCTCTATTTCCCCCAAAGGTTCAGTTATATGAGTCACCATACAGTACATCATTAGTTTTTGATGTGTTCCATGATTCATTGTTTGAGTATAACACCCAGTGCTCCATGCAGTCCATGCCCTCCTCAATACCCATCACTGGGCTAACACATCTCCTCATCCCCCTCCCCTTTGAAACCCTCAGTTTGATTCCCAGAGTCCCTAGTCTCTTCAGGTTCGTGTCCCCCTCTGATTCTCCCCGTTCATTTTTTCCTTCCTTCTCCTAATGTCCTCTGTGCTATTCCTTATGTTGCACAAATAAATGAAGCCATATGATAATTGTCTTTCTTTGCTGACTTATTTCACTCAGCATAATCCCCTCCAGTCCCACATGGTGATGCAAAAGTTGGGTATTCATCCTGTGTGATGGCTGAGTAATATTCCATTGTATATATGGACCATATCTTTATCCATTCATCTATTGAAGTTATTTTTCTGCTTGTGGAGATCCAGATAAATCTTACATCTCAGGTTGAATTCATGTGTGTTCAGAACGGTTTAATAGATATCTAGCTAAATTCAAGGGACCAGATGAAACGAGACCCCCCACTTGGTTGCCATCTTGTCCTCCCCCATAAAGCTCCAAGGTCAAGTTTTTAACCCTTCTTGTGATGATGTGAGATGATAAAATACCTGTGTGTTGAGATGAAGTGAGGTGGATGATGTGGGTATGGGGCCACAGCATAACCTCTGCTCTCGACTTCTGACACCACCTCAAGGGACCATCTACTTCCAGATGGAGGTTGACCACAGGTAGCTGAACTGTGTGAGCCACCAGGAAACTGATGCCTGGGGTGTGGAGTAGGGGGAGTGCCTTGGCCAGAGCACCTGCCGGTGGATGTGGTCCAGGTCCGAGAGCTCAGCCTCTGCACCCAAGGACATATTCTGGGAATATGTGCATCTTGAATAGGCATTACCAGCTAAACACTTGTAACATCATATACTTCACTGGTTTTCATGCCAGTGTTTTGGGCACCTTCTTCAACTGCAGGAGAAGGAAGAAAGGAATCACAGGGAGCCCAAGGCTTGTGGTTTGACAATGTATTTATTTAGGAGCTTTTCAGGGTCTGGAGCAGACCTTGGTAGACACAGAACAGGGCTGGGGAGGAAGGCTCAGGGAAGAGGAGTGATGGTTTGGGTCCCAGGCAGCTCCAGAGCTGGGGGTAGACTGCCTCCCAGGAGTCCCACAGCAGCCTCAGCTCAGGTGTTAAAGGTGGAAAGGACAGGTGGTGGGAAGGGGATGTAGGTCTCTGATGGTACTAGCGCAAGCCTATTCCTAACCAAATTCACTGGGGGGAGTGGTGGGTGTTTAGAAGTTCAGATCCCAAGGAGCTGAGATACAAATGCAGTGGACACGGAGGAAGGGCCTTCTGGAAGGTGAGTGGGGAGGGATTCCAGGATGGGTAAGAGAACAGCATCTGGTGAGCTGGGACTCCTGCCCAAAGTCTCAGCCACTCCTTTTCAGATGAAGATGGACAGGGATTTGGGCTCCGGGGATATGGAATGTCTCACTGGTCATGGCCAGGGGAACTGAGATTGCAGGTACCTGGGGTCTGTGGTCAGAGCCTCAGATCTTGCACTGGCAGCAAATGGGGACACAGCAGCTGGACTGGGAGCAGCAGGGTTTGCAGCAGCTGGACTGGGAGCAGCAGGGTTTGCAGCAGCTGGACTGGGAGCAGCAGGGGACACAGCAGCAGGACTGGGAGCAGCAGGGGACACAGCAGCAGGACTGGGAGCAGCAGGGCTTGCAACAGCTGGACTGGGAGCAGCAGGGCTTGCAGCAGCTGGACTGGGAGCAGCAGGGTTTGCAGCAGCTGGACTGGGAGCAGCAGGGCTTGCAGCAGCTGGACTGGGAGCAGCTACAGGAGCCACAGGAACCACAGCCCCCACAGGAGCCACAGCCGCCCTTGCAGCCCCCACAGGAGCCACAGCCGCCCTTGCAGCCCCCACAGGAGCCACAGCCGCCCTTGCAGCCCCCACAAGAGCCACAGCCCCCCTTGCAACCCCCACAGGAGCCACAGCCCCCCTTGCAACCCCCACAGGAGCCACAGCCCCCCTTGCAGCCCCCACAGGAGCCACAGCCCCCCTTGCAGCCCCCACAGGAGCCACAGCCGCCCTTGCAGCCCCCACAGGAGCCACAGCTGGAGCAGGAACAGGCTGGCACACAGCAGCACACAGGCTTGCAGCAGCAGACGGGCACACAGCAGCTGGAGCCACAGCCCCCACAGCCGGAGCCACAGCCCCCGGAACAGCCACAGCAGCCCATGATTCTGGTGGGTTGAAGGTGGAGCAGGTCAAAGGAGCAGGTGCAGAGGACAGGTGCTCAGGTGTGGAGACTTCTGGGCCAGGACCCTTTATATACCTGCCCAGAGATCAGGCTGATCACACACTGACTTCCTACTTCCTGTTTGTGCCTTTTCTCCAGGGCTGCCATCCTCACCTCCCACTGGCTTTGACATCCTTTTTCATGTTTCTAAATTTAACTTCTTCCCATTTCCTTTCACTGTTATTAATAGAAACTAATTTCTAGGATTCTTAGTTTTTCTTGAATTTTCAGAGACTGGAGTATCTGCAGTTCTTAGGTGTGTGTGCTTCTCCCTGGCAGGCTGCACACGAAGGCCAGGCTTATTCGCAGGTGCTGGTGGTGCTGTCCCAATTCCCACCACCACCTCCTATAGAGATGACTTAGGAGAATCGTAATTCTTTTTCTTTTAACATTTTTGTTTAAATTCTAGTTCGTTAGCATATAGCGCAGCCCTGGTTTCTGGAATAGAGTTCAGTGATTCACCTTACACACAGCACCCAATCCTCATCACAACAGGTGCCCTCCTTAATCCTCAACCCCCAGCCAGCCCATCCCCCACCTCCCTCCCTCCACCCTACGTCTGTTCTCTAAGAGTATCTTATGGCCGTCTTCCTTCTCTGTCTCTCTCTCCTTTTTCCCTTCCCCTATGTGTTTCTTATATTGCACATATGAATGAGACCATATGGTATTTGTCTTTTCTGACTTATTTTGTTTAAAAGAATACCCTCTAGTTCCACCCATGTCATTGCAAATGAAAAGAGATCATTCCTTTTTCACAGCTGCATAATATTCCATTGTGTATCTATACTGCATCTTCTTTACCCATTTGTCTGTCAATGGACATCTGGGCTCTTTCCACTCTTACTGTACTTTTGCTATTACAGACATTGCTGCTGTAAACCTTGGGGTGCAGCTGCCCCTTTGAATCTATATTTTTGTATCCTTTGTGTAAATACCTAGTAGTGCAATTGCTGGGCCATAGGGTTGTTCTATTTTTGACTTACAAAAAAATTCTGTTAGTCACCATATAGTCCATCATTAGTTTTCAATGTCACGTTCCATGATTCATTGTTTGCATATAATGCCTAGTGCTCCATGCAGTCCTTTTTGAGTGACCTCCATACCGTCTTCCAGAGTGGCTACCCCAGTTCACATTCCCACCCCAGTGTAAGGGGTTCCCCTTTCTCTTCATCTTCACCAACACTTGTTTTTTTCCTGGTTAATTTTAGCCTTCTGACTGGTGTGAGGTGGTAACTCACTGTGGTTTGATTTGTACTTTCCTGAGGCCAAGTGACGTTGAGCATTTTTTCATGTGTCTATATCCATGTGGATGTCTTCTTTGGAGAAATGACTGTTCATGTCTTCTGCCCATTTCTTAACTGGATTATTTGTTCTTTGGGTGTTGAGTTGTATCAGTTCTTTATAGATTTTTGATACTAATCCTTTATCTGATAAGTCATTTGCAAATATCTTCTCCCATTCTGTAGACAGCTTTTGGTTTTGTTGACTGTTTCCTTTGTTGTGCAAAAGCTTTTTAAAAAAAGATTTTATTTATTTATTTGACACACACAGAGAGCGAGACATCACAAGTAGGCAGAGAGGCAGGCAGAGAGAGAGCGCAAGCAGGCTCCCCACCAAGCAGAGACCCCGATGTGGGGCTTGATCCCAGGACCCTGGGATCATGACCTGAGCTGAAGGCAAAGGCTTAACCCACTGAGCTACCCACTGTACCCTGTACAGAAGTTTTTTATCTTGAAGTTCCAATAGTTAATTTTTGCTTTTGTTTCTCTTGCCTTTAGATATGTGTCTAGCAAGAAGTTGCTACAGCCAATATCAAAGAGTTTACTGCCTGAGTTCTCCTCTAGGATTTTGATGGATTCCTGTCTCACATTTAGGTCTTTCATCCATTTTGAGTTTATCTTTGTGTGTGGTCTAAGAAAGTGGTCCAGTTTCATTCTTCTGCATGTTGCTGTCCAATTTTCCCAGTACCATTTGTTAAAGATACTGCCTTTTTTTTCACTGGACATTTTTCCTGCTTTGTCAAAGATTAGTTGAGCATAGACTTGAGGGTCCATTCCTGGGCTCTCTGTTCTGTTCCATTGATCTATGTGTCTGTTCTTGAGCCAGTACCATACTGTCTTGGTGATCACAATTTTGTAATACAGCTTGAAGTCCAGAATTGTGATGCCACCAGCTTTGGTTTTCTTTTTCTTTTTTTGAAGATTTAAAAAAAAATAAACATATGATGTATTATTAGCCCCAGGGGTACAGGTCTGTAAATCACCAGGTTTACACATTTCACAGCACACACCATAGCACACACCTTCCCCAGTGTCTATAACCCCATGACCCTCTCCTTACATCCCTCCCCCTGGCAACCCTCAGTTGTTTTTTTTTTTTTTTTGTGAGATTAAGAGTCTCTTATGGCTTGTCTCTCTTCTGATACCATCTTGTTTTATTTATTCTTTTCCTACCCCTCAAACCCCCAATGTTGCATCTCCACTTCCTCATATTAGGGAGATCATATGATAGTTGTCTTTCTCTGGTTGACTTATTTCGTTAAGCATAATACCCTCTAGTTCCATCCACGTCATTGCAAATGGCAAGATTTCATTTCTTTTGATGGCTGCGTAGTATTACATATATATATATATATATATATATATATATATATATATATATATATATATCTATCACATCTTCTTTATCCATTCATCTGTTGATGGGCATCTAGGTTCTTTCCACAGTTTGGCTATTGTGGATACTGCTGCTATAAACATTTGGGTGCACATGGCCCTTTGGATCACTACATTTGTATCTTTAGGGTAAATACCCAGTAGTCCATTGCTGGGTCATAGGGCAGTTCTATTTTCAACATTTTGAGGAAGCTCCATGCTGTTTTCCACAGTGGTTGCACCAGCTTGCATTCCCACCAACAGTGTAGGAGGGTTCCCCTTTCTCCGCATCCTCGCCAGCATCTGTCATTTCCTGACTTGTTAATTTTAGCCATTCTGCCTGGTGTGAGGTGGCATCTCACTGCAGTTATGATTTGTATTTCCCTGATGCTGAGTGATGTGGAGCACTTTTTCATGTGTCTGTTGGCCATCTGGATGTCTTCTTTGAAGAAATGTCTGTTCATGTCCTCTGCCCATTTCTTGATTGGGTTATTTGTTCTTTGGGTGTTGAGTTTGATAAGCGCTTTATAGATTTTGGACACTAGTCCTTTATCTGATATGTCGTTTGCAAATATCTTCTCCCATTCTGTCAGTTGTCATTTGGTTTTGTTAACCATTTCCTTTGATGTGCAAAAGCTTTTGATCTAGATAAAGTCCCAATAGTTCACTTTTCCCCTTGCTTCCTTGCCTTTGGCAATGTTCCTAGGAAGACGTTGTTGTGGCTGAGGTCAAAGAGGTTTCTTCCTGTGTTCTCCTCAAGGATTTTGATGGATTCCTTTCTCACATTGAGGTCCTTCATCCATTTTGAGTCTATTTTCATGTGTGGTGTAAGGAAATGGTCCAGTTTCATTCTTCTGCATTTGGCTGTCCAATTTTCCCTACACCATTTGTTGAAGAGACTGTCTTTTTTCCATTGGACGTTCTTTCCTGCTTTGTTGAAGATTAGTTGACCATAGAGTTGAGAGTCCATTCCTGGGCTCTCTATTCTGTTCCATTGATCTATGTGTCTGTTTTTGTGCCAGTACCATATTGCCTTGATGATGACAGCTTTGTAATAGAGCTTGAAGTCCGGAACTGTGATGCCACCAACTTTGGCTTTCTTTTTCAATATTCCTTTGGCTATTCGAGGTCTTTTCTGGTTCCATATACATTTTAGGATTATTTGTTCCATTTCTTTGAAAAATATGGATGGGATTTTGATAGGGATTGCATTAAATGTGTAGATAGCATTTAGGTAGCATAGACATTTTCACAATAGTTGTTCTTCCAATCCAGGAGCATGGAACATTTTTCCATTTCTTTGGGTCTTCCTCAATTTCTTTCATGAGTACTTTATAGTTTTCTGAGTATAGATTCTTTACCTCTTTGGTCAGTTTTATCCCTACGTATCTTATGGTTTTGGGTGCAATTGAAAATGGGATTGACTCCTTAATTTCTCTTTCTTCTGTCTTGCTGTTGATGTAAAGAAATGCAACTGATTTCTGTGCATTGATTTTATATCCTGACACTTTACTGAATTCAGATACAAGTTCTAGAAGTTTTGGAGTGTAGTCTTTTGGGTTTTCAACATATACTATCATATTATCTGCAAAGAGTGATAGTTTGACTTCTTTGCTGATTTGGATGCCATTAATTTCTTTTTGTTGTCTGATTGCTGAGGCTAGGACTTCTAGTACTGTGATGAATAGCAGTGATGATAGTGGACAGTCCCACTGTGTTCCTGACCTTAGGGGAAAAGCTTTCAGTTTTTCCCCATTGAGAATGATAGTCACTGTGGGTTTTTCATAGATGGCTTTGATGATATTGAAGTAGGTAACCTTCATCCCTACACTGTGAAGAGTTTTGATCAAGAAAGGATGCTATACTTTGTCAAATGCTTTTTCAGCATCTATTGAGAGTATCATATGGTTCTTGTCCTTTCTTTTATTGATGTGTTGTATCACATTGATTGATTTGCAGATGTTGAACCAAACTTGCATCCCTGGAATAAATCCCACTTGGCTGTGGTGACTAATCCTTTTAATGTACTGTTGGATCCTATTGGCTAGTATTTTGGTGAGAATTTTTGCATCTGTGTTCATCAAGGATATTGGTCTGTAATTCTCTTTTTTGATGGGATCCTTGTCTGGTTTTGGGATCAAGGTGATGCTGGCCTCATGAAATGAGTTTGGAAGTTTTCCTTCATTTCTATATTTTGGAACCGTTTCAGGAGAATAGGAATTAATTCTTCTTTAAATGTTTGGTAGAATTCCTCTGGGAAGCCATCTGCCCTGGGCTTTTGTTTGTTTGGAGATTTTTGGTGACTGTTTCAATCTCCTTACAGGTTATAGATCTGTTCAGGTTTCCTATTTCTTCCTGGTTCAGTTGTGGTAGTTTATATGTTTCTAGGAATGCATCCATTTCTTCCAGATTGTCAAATTTGTTGGCGTAGAGTTCCTCATAGTATGTTCTTACAATTGTTTGTATTTCTTTCGTGTTGGTTGTGATCTCTCCTCTTTCATTCATGGTTTTACTTATTTGGGTCCTTTCTCTCTTCTTTTTGGTAAGTCTGGCCAGGGGTTTATTAATCTTATTAATTCTTTCAAAGAACCAGCTCCTAGTTTTTTTATTTGTTCTACTGTTCTTTTGGTTTAAATTTCACTGATTTCTGCTCTGATCTTTATTATTTCTCTTCTCCTGCTGGGTTTAGGCTTTCTTTGTTGTTCTTTCTGCAGCTCCTTTAGGTGTAGGGTTAGGTTGTGTATTTGAGACCTTTCTTGTTTCTTGAGAAAGACTTGTATTGCTATATACATTCCTTGCAGGACTGCTTTTGCTGTGTCCCAAAGATTTTGAACAGTTATGTTTTCATTTTCATTTGTTTCCATAAATTTTTAAAAATTCTTCTTTAATTTCCTGGTTGACCCATTCATTCTTTAGAAGGATGCTGCTTAATCTCCATGTATTTCGGCTCTTTCCAAATTTCCTCCCTTGATTGAGTTCTAGCTTCAGAGCATTATGATCTGAAAATATGCAGGGAATGATCCCAATCTTTTGATACTGGTTGAGACCTGATTTATGACCTAGGATGTGATCTATTCTGGAGAATGTTCCATGTGCACTAGAGAAGAATGTGTATTCTGTTGCTTTGGGATGGAATGTTCTGAATATATCTGTGACATCCATCTGGTCCAGTGTGTCATTTAAGCCTTTATTTCCTTGTTGATCTTTTGCTTGGATTATCTGTCCATTTCAGTGAGGGGAGTGTTAAAGTCCCCTACTATTATTGTATCATTGTCAATGTGTTTTTTTGATTTTGTTATTAATTGGTTTATATAGTTGCCTGCTCCCATGTTAGGGGTATAGATTTTTAAAATTTTAGATCTTCTTATTGGACAGACCATTTGAGTATGATATAGTGTCCTTCCTCATCTCTTATTATAGTGTTTGGCTTAAAATCTAATTGATCTGATATAAGGATTGCCACCCCAGCTTTCTTCTGTTGTCCATTAGCATGGTAAATAATTTTCCACCCCCTCACTTCAAATCTGGAGGTGTCTTCAGGTATAAAATGAGTTTCTTGTAGGAAGCATATTAATGGGTTTTGTTTTTTTATCCATTCTGATACCCTGTGTCTTTTGATTGGGGGCATTTAGCCCATTTACGTTCAGGGTAACTTGAGAGATATGAATTTAGTGCCATTGTATTGCTTGTAAGGTGAATGTTACTGTATATTGTCTCCTGTCTTTCCTTTCTGATCTACTACTTTTAGGGTCTCTCTTTGCTTAGAGGACCCCTTTCAGTATTTCCTGTAGAGCTGGTTTGGTGTTTGCAAATTCTTTCAGTTTTTGTTTGTTATGGAAACTCTTTTTTTAAAATCTCTCCTTCTATTTTCAGTGATAGCCTAGCTGGATATAGTATTCTTGGCTGCATGTTTTTCTCATTTAGTGCTCTGAATATATCATGCCATCTTTCTAGCCTGCCAAGTCTCTGTGGATAAGTATGCTGCCAATCTAATATTTTTTTACCATTGTATGTTACAGACTTCTTTTCCCAGGCTGCTTTCAGGATTTTCTCTTTGTTGTTAAGACTTGCAAATTTTACTACTAGGTTACACGGTGTCTATTCTTATTGATTTTGAGGGGGGTTCTCTGCATCTCCTGGATTTTGATGCTTGTTCCCTTTGCCATATTAGGGAAATTCTCTACAATAATTCTCTCCAATATACCTTCTGCTCCCCTCTCTCTTTCTTCTTCTTCTGGAATCCCAATTATTCTAATGTTGCTTTGTCTTACGGTGTCACTTATCTCTCAAATTCTCCCCTCGTGGTCCAGTAGCTGTTTGTCCCTCTTTTGCTCAGCTTCTTTATTCTCTGTCATTTTTATCTTTTATATCACTAATTCTTTCTCCTTCCTCATTTATCCTAGCTGTGAGAGCCTCCATTTTTTATTGCACCTCATTAATAGCTTTTTTGATTTCAACTTGGTTAGGTTTTAGTTCTTTTATTTCTCCAGAAAGGGCTTTTATCTCTCTGGAGAGGATTTCTCTAATATCTTCCGTGCCTTTTTCAAGCCCATAAGGAACCTTGAGAATCATCATTCTGAACTCTAGATCTGACATATTACCAATGCCTGTATTGATTAGGTCCTTAACCTTCGGTACTGCCTTTTATTTTTTTTTTTTGTGGTGAGTTTTTCTGTCTTGTCATTTTGTCCAGATAAGAATATATGAAGGAGCAAATAAAATACTAAAAGGGTGGCAAAGACCCCAGGAAAATGTGCTTTAACCAAATCAGAAGAGACCGCAAATTGTGGAGGGGAGAAAGGGGATAAAAAGAAGTTCAGAGAAAAAAAATAATAAAAAAAAACAAATAAAGAAAAAATATAAAAAAGAAAAAAAATATATATATATTAGATTGGTGACTAGAACAGGGTCACCCACTTAATTTTGGGAGTATTTTGGTCTCTTAGAAAAAACTACTCCCCAAATTTTAAAGAATGAAAAGCATATATAAGGGTAAACACAATGAAGGGATGGAACCTGCCCATAAAGATGAAAAAAAATTTTTTTTAAACTTTCTAAAAAAGGAGTTGATAAGGAGTTGGTTGGGAGAATAAAGGAAAAGAAAGTGGTGAGAATTTTCTGGGGCTGGAGATAGAACAAGCCTGGAGATAGATTTAGGGCATATTTTGATCTATTAGAAGAAGTTGTACCCCAAATTTTTTAGAAGAAAAAACCCTATGTTTATACAAAAAATAAAGTTAGATACAATGAAAGATAAAATAAAAGAATGTAGGTTCAAAAAAGATTATTATTATTATTTAAATGAAAGGTATTGTTAAGATAAACCAGTTAAAAAATGTTAAGAGAGAAAATGGTAAAAGCTTAAAAAATGTAGCAGAAGAAAAAAAATAAAATAAAAAAATTAATTAATTGCAAGACTAAAGAATCATGGGGAGAAAGCCATGAATTCCATGCTTTGGTTTCTCCTCCTCTGGAATTCCGCTGTTCTCCTTGGTCAGTGAACTTGGTCTTGGCCGGATTTCTTGTTGATCTTCTGGGGTGGGGGGCTGTGGTAGTGATTCTCCAGTGTCTTTGCCCGCAGCGGAAATGCACGGCCCTTGCCAGGGGTTGGGCTAAGTAATCTCGGGTTTGCTTTCGGGAGCTTTTGTTCCCTGAACGTGTTCCATAGAGCTCCAGAGGACAGGAATGAAGATGGCAACCGCCCAAACCCCAGCCCGGAGGAGCCAAGAGCCTGGGCCCCACTACTCAGTGCGCCCTCGGAGAGGGCTCACTCACTCCCGTCTCCCTGGCCTCCGGCCACGCTCCGAGCTCACCCAGCCTGTGACCAAGTGTCTCTGTGTCTGGCACACAGATCCGCCTGGAGTTTCCAAACCCCGCAGACCCCTGCACTCTTCCAGGGGTCTCGCCGGATCTTGTGGGGTCTCCGCTCACAGAGCAGTGGCCTCTGCCATGGATTATAGTTCAAGGTAACCCCGAGCTGAGAGCTCACTCCTTGGCTCCGTCTCTGTAGCTGGCTTCCCTGCTCTAATACCTGCGAGCTCTGTGACACTCAGACACCCCCGATCCTTCTGTGACCCCATGGAACCTGGGACCGCGCTGACCCCGTGTGGGCTTCACCCTGGCTTAGCCTCTGGAGCAAAGTCCCTCCGTGGAGCAGACTTTTAAAAGTCCTGATTTTGTGCTCCGTTGCTCCGCCACTTGCCGGGAGCTGGCCTCTCCCCCCTCGGTCTGTCTTCCCATCGCTTTGGAGTGGCTTCTCCGCAGGTGCTACCTTTCAGAAAGTGGTGGGTTTTCTGGTGCTGCTCTTGGATTTGTAGGTGTTCGCAATGGTCTGACAACTCTCTGGCCGGTCTCCCGCTACCTGAAGTCGTCCCAGCCTGCTGCTCCTCTGCCATCTTGACTCCTCCCCAGCTTTGATTTTCCTTTTTAACATCCCTTTGGCTATTTTGGGCTTTTCTGGTTCCATACAAATTTTAGGATTGCTTGTTCCAGCTCTGTGAGAAGTGCCATCGGTATATTAATAGGGCTTGTTTAAATGCCTATACTACCCACAGCAATCTACCTTTAATGCAGTCCCCACCAAAATACCAGGGGAATCATAATATCTAAATAAGATATCTGGTTGACTTATTGTTGTTTTAAAGTAATATTTTAAAATAATTTTACCCCTACAATTCTGTGGCTTTATGTATGTTAACGATGTTCTGGAATCATCACCTCTCCCCCATTTCTGGATTTCTTTCATCACTTCGGAGAAAAATTCTGTCCCCATTTCCCCCCTCCCTAGCCGTGATGGCTTCTAATCTACTTTCTACCTCCAGGAATTTGCCCATTCTAGCTATTTCATACGCACTAAGTAGGACAGCGTTCATCCTTTAGTGACCAACTTATTGCACTCGGCGGGTCATGTTCCCGGCTCACTCACATTGTAGCAGGGCTCAGGGGCCTGTTCTTGTTTATGGATGAATAACGTTCCACATGTGGGTAGACCACATTTGTTACCTGTTTTCTGTTGATGGGCTCTTTGGTGGTTTCCACATTTGGCTGCTGCGCACACTGCCCCTGTGACTCTGGGTGTCAAGTGTCTGTGCTCTGCCCTTGCTTCCTTTGGGGAAACACTGGGGAGCAGAATTGCTGAGTCAGATGGCAATTCTGTGTGTAACAGTCAGAGGAACTGCCCTGCTGTTTGCACAGCGACAGCCCCGTTTTACTTCCTACCAGCTGTGCACGAGGGCTCCGAATCCTCCTCCCTAACGCTTGTCCTAATTCTTTCTTTTTTTAAATTGTCACCTGCCATTGCAGCTGTAGGTGGCATCTCATTGTGGTTTTGATTTGTATGTCTGTGATGGCTAAGGGTTTCAAACACTTAATGACATTGACGGGTCAGTGGTGTCTTCTTTGGAACCAGGCCTGTTCAATCTTTTACCTATTTTTTAATTAGGTTTTTTTTTTTTTTTTTGTTCGGTTGTAGGAGTTCTTTTAGTATTCTGGATATTAAGCCCTTATCTGATATACAATATGCAAATATTGTCTTCCTTTTTGTGGGTTATCTTTTCACTCTCTTGGTGGTGTGCTTTGACTACATAGATGTTTTCCTCTGCATTTTATAGTGTTAGCTCTTACATTTAAATCTTTGATCCATTTTGAGTTAATTTTTGTATATGGTATGAGGGTGGGGGTCCAGCTTCACTCTTGTCCTCTGCCTGTGGACACCCAGTCATCCCAGAACCATTTGCTGTGACTGACTGGTCTTGGCACTCCCATTCAAGACCAGGGCCCGGCCGTGTGAGGGGAGGGCGACTTCTGGGCCGCGTGTTCTCTGGCCCTGGTCTATAAGCCAGCGTCACACTGTTATGATTACTGTACTTCATAGTAAGTCTTAAAATCAAGAAGTATGAGTCCTTAAACTTTATTCTTTTTCAAGATAGCTGGGCTATTGGGCGATGGTAGGGGGTCTCTGGAAATTCCTTATATGTATTAAGATGGATTTTTTTATTTGGCAAAAAAAAGGTTTTTTTCCGTTTTGTTTTGTTTTGTTTTAAATGAAACATATTTATTTTGTTAACGAGAAGTTGACTTATTTGCCAGAGGTAGTAGGACTACGGCTATCCTGGTCTGAAGGGCCTTGGGTAGGACCGCACCTCCCCAGGTGTGGCTGAGACGGGCGTCCCCAGAGGTCACGGGCACAGGATTCAGAAGCGTCCTCAGCAGCTGTGGTTTTTAGAGACGCGCTGAAGGGGACTGAGCAGCCGGGACCCCGGCAGGCAGGTGGCAGGCTGCAGTCCAGGGCAAGGGGACGGCGCGGGAGGGGCTCCAGGCGCGGGGAGTCCTCACCAGCTCCCCTCAGAGCCTGGAGCCCCGAGGCTGACCCGACCCTGAAACAGCGTGAGGCCCAGATCCGGGTGCGAAGGGAGACGCGGAGCTTCCGAGCGGCCGGGGGAAGCGGTGCCGCGGACCGCACGGGCCGCCGGCGGCCTCCCGCGAGCGCTGCCCACCGGCTCGCCCCCTTCCCGCGCGGCGTCCTCCGCAGTGCCCGTCCCGCCCCAGCCCCTCGCTTTCCGCGACTCCAGGGGCGTTTCCTTGCGCGCTCCGCCTGCGGCGGGTCCTTGGACGGTTCCCAGGCTGGGTCTGCGATGAGGAGGCGCCGCGTCCACGCGCGTCCGCGCCCTGCCCCGCGCCGCCGCGGAGCTGCGGTCCCCGCAGGTGTGTGGACACGCGGTGGACGGCGCCGGGGCGCTGGGATCCGCCGCGCTCTCGCGGGTCCCGCAGGCTCAGCCCCGCCGCGCGCGTCTCTGCTGCGGCCGCTGACTCGGCGCCTCCAGGGCTCCCTCGGTCCGCGTGCGGCTGCGAGGCCGACTCTCCTGGTGACCAATGAGTTTTGTCCCCCGCGTGCGGGTCCTAATCCCTGTTGATTCCCCGGCCTCTGCGCGGAGGACCCGGAGCCAGCGGGGAGACGCGGCCCCCTTCCCGTCCTGGCGCCGTGTGGCGCCGCGGGGACAGCCACGCTGCTGGCTCGCGGCCACGGGAAAGGCCACGCTGCCGGCCACGCGTCCTCACACACTCACTTGGCTGACGGTGGTCGCCCGTGAGTGATGCCAGCTCGTGCCCCGGCCCAGAGGGGCGTCCAGCCTTGCTGGGAGCACACCGGTCCCCCGCGCAAGCCTCCCCGACACCCCCTGCCTTCCTGGGCACTGGCTCTGCCGTGTCTGTGTCACCTGCCCCGGGGCGCTAGGCCTGACCCGCTGTAGCCCCGCTAACGGCTTCCTAACTTTGAGCGGAAAGTGGATTGGGTCTCACAGGAGCTTCCAGGGCCCTCTTGAAAAGCAGCCTCACTCTTCTTGGGTGTTGCCAAGGCCAACAGAGGCTCAGAAGGGCAGGGTCCGCCCGAAACTGAGTGTCGGGGGTGGGGGGCTGTGCCGAGGACCGCAGGCTCCTGCTGTCCGCTGTGGTTCCCAGCACCGGCCGGGCGCAGCTGTTTCTCCATGTGCGTTGGAGAACAGCACCTGGGCGCTGTGTGTCTGGTCCGAGCTTTGCTGTGGATTTGAGTGTGGAAGGGCCTGTCCCAGAGCTCCCCACTCCCAGAGCTCGTCCCTGCGTAAGCCGCTTCACGGCAAGGAAGGCTCGTGGGTCCCGCCCCTGTGCACTTGTTAAAGTTTATTAATTTTTAATATTAAACATGAGATTCTTAAAGATTATCATCATCCATCTGTGTGGCACACACGGCCGTGGTCACAGCTCTGTAACGTCTCGCGTCGCGGCTTTTTTCCCGTTGCGTAGTAAGAAAACCGCATCCCCAGGCCGTACAGAAGCACAGGCATTTGCCCCGGCTGCCTGGGGTCCTTCTCGCCGGATGCGCCCCACGTCCTCCCCATCACACAGACGAGCATCCGTCCTGCAATTTCAGGTGGTTCCGAATCCATCCTCTTCTAGATAATTTTGTGTGAAGCAACCTTACCCACGAAATCTGTGAGCATCCAGTCCTTTCTCCGGATAAACTCTGAGAAGCTTGTGCACTAAATACAAGTGTCCCCAGGCACCGAGCCAGTGCGCCCTGGTCTCCACCACCGGGTGCACCACAGCTGTAAGAATGAGGCCTGATCTTGGAGGATTGGTTTATGTGGAAGCGTCACAAAGTTCACGGTCAGATTTACCAGACCAAGCGTCAGGAGGAGCTGGTGTCAGGGGAGATGCGGGGGAGGGGGGAAGTGTGCTGGATCTGGGCAGCCGCGCTCTAGGGATCAGCACCAGCCAAGGTGGGGAGGAGGGCTGAGCAGGAAGACGTGGGGAAGGGGGCCTGGCTGGGACAGCACTGGGACCTAGTCAGCGCACGAGAGGTGGGTTTTCTGAGGCTCAGTGACCAAGGAGCCTGCGGACAGCAAAGTCAAGTTGGCAAGGAGGACGTTTCTCTTTGGTCAAATCTGGTCCATGGATGGATCAGAGTATGAGGGAGACCCCCTTCTCCCTAGGGAAACGTGGAACAGGATGTCTGGCCCTGAAGATTCAGTCTGTGTCATTCATGAAGGGGATGGACGCAGAACGGTGTGTTGGGGCTATGGGGTGAGTCATCACGTGCGGTCAGAAGCCAGGAGCCCCTCTGAGCCTGTGCTCATATCTCAGATTTTGCACTGACAGCAGATGGGGACACAGCAGCTGGACTGGGAGCAGCAGGGTTTGCAGCAGCTGGACTGGGAACAGCAGGGTTTGCAGCAGCTGGACTGGGAGCAGCAGGGAACACAGCAGCTGGACTGGGAGCAGCAGGGCTTGCAGCAGCTGGACTGGGAGCAGCAGGGCTTGCAACAGCTGGACTGGGAGCAGCAGGGCTTGCAGCAGCTGGACTGGGAGCAGCAGGGCTTGCAACAGCTGGACTGGGAGCAGCAGGGGACACAGCAGCTGGACTGGGAGCAGCAGGGCTTGCAACAGCTGGACTGGGAGCAGCAGGGTTTGCAGCAGCTGGACTGGGAGCAGCAGGGGACACAGCAGCTGGACTGGGAGCAGCAGGGCTTGCAACAGCTGGACTGGGAACAGCAGGGTTTGCAGCAGCTGGACTGGCAGCAGGATGACCCACAGCCTGAAGAGCAGCAACAGGGTTTGCAACAGCTGGACTGGGAGCAGCCACAAGAGCCACAACCCCCCTTGCAGCCCCCACAGGAGCCACAGCCCCCCTTGCAGCCCCCACAAGAGCCACAACCCCCCTTGCAACCCCCACAGGAGCCACAGCCCCCCTTGCAGCCCCCACAGGAGCCACAACCCCCCTTGCAGCCCCCACAAGAGCCACAACCCCCCTTGCAACCCCCACACGAGCCACAACCGCCCTTGGAGCCCCCGCAGGAGCCACAGCTGGAGCAGGAACAGGCTGGCACACAGCAGCACACGGGCTTGCAGCAGCACATGGGGACACAGCAGCTGGAGCCGCAGCCCCCACAGCCGGAGCCACAGCCCCCGGAACAGCCACAGCAGCTCATGGTTCTGGTGGGTTGAGGGTAGAGCAGGTCAGAAGAGCAGGTGCGGAGGACAGTGCTCAGGTGTGGAGCCTCCTGGGCTGGGGCCCTTTATACACCTGCCCAGGGTCAGGTGAGGTGCTGGACACACGGTCACTTCCTAATTCCTGTTGTGCCACTCCTGTCGACTGGTGACTTTCTCCCTGTGCCTCTCACTGGCTCTGGCTGCACCACGTTCTAAATGTGGTGTCTTCCGCTCTCCGTGGCCCCTATAATTAGAAACCGAGCTCTGGCCTGTTCTGCTTCTTGGCATTCCTAGGAACTGGTCATCTGTCTTTCATGCTGACCATGAGTGGGCCTTGAGGGGAGAGGAGCCCCCATGGCCCCCATGGTCCTGTCCCCATGGGCCTGGCTTCTCAGTGGCCCTTCGGGGAGGGGCCCGTGGCTTGCAGTCAGGGCTCATTGATTTACTGCCTAGGATCCGGCTTCTTCCAGCAGATTAAGACTGCTAATTTCCAATTAATTTTTAGACTAATTTTATTATTTAGTATACTAAAATTAATTTTTTTAATCGAAGCAACAAATGCATGATTTTACAATTTTTATTATTCTCTTAAGGACTTGGTGTTCCCGCCCGGCCCTCCGTCCCTACAGGGCTGTCTGCACTACCCTAAGGCTGTAGGGGCTCCTGCAGTCTGGCGGGGGCGGGGTGCCTGGAAGCGGGTCTGCCAGCCTGGGGCGGCCCCTGGCGCTCTGCTTCACCCAGCGTCCGCCGGCTTCCACCCTGGGCATTCCACCCGCCTGGTGAGGCCTGGGTCCGGGAGCTCCTCCCCCGTCCCTCACCAGCCTGCTGTCACCACGGGACCCTCGTGTGCTTGCTGGTCTGTCAGTTTTCTGCCCTACATATTTCCCGGGCAGCCCGTCCCACTCACGGCAGACCCCGTGTCCTCGGGCTGCGAGACCAGACCTGCCTGATGCCCTCTGGGACCTTGGGTTCTCCCACTGCCCCTCTGGCTCCCGAGTCTCCAGCTCCCGCCTGGCGTCCCGCCCACAGCCCAGCTCGTGCCCTGGGCTTCTGCCCTGTCTGTCCCTCGATGTCCTCACCTCCTTCCAACCTTTGCTCAAGTGACACGGTCTCAGCAGGGTCTTAACTCCGGAAATGTCGCCGTTGCTCAGCTCACCCCGCTCGGCCTGCCCCTTTCCTTCCTTCCTGGCCCACCCGCCCCGTTCCCGGACCTTCTGTTCCGCTCGCCGCCCTTTCTCGCCGTTGGGCCTCCCCGCGCCCCCCGCCCCGCGGGGGAGCTCAGTAAAAGCACGAACCTTCTATCCTCCTGTCTCCCCCATACCTTGAAGAGCCCCTGAGACGCAACAGGTGCCCCACAAACTTGCTGAATGGACTCGTGGGTTTTCCCGCGGATTCAGGACAGAAGCAGAGGAGCGCTCGCTCGGCATCTGCTTTTGAATCCGCTGTGCTTCCGTGAAGCGTGCCGGCCCCACGGGAAACCCGCGAGCCCACAGACCAGGATGCTCCGCAAAGGGAGCCCCGCGCAGCCCCCACTGCTTGCGTCTGGTGCCGAGCGGCCCCCACACCGAACCCGGAGCCCACACCCCCTCTGCAAACGGCAAGCCCTCCCCTCAAAGACCCGCTGTCCTGACCTGTGCCCCCACTGATGAACGTTGATGTCTGTGGAGTTCTAGGCCACGTGTTCGCCGACCCCACTCTGCGTGTGTTCATGGTGTCCCAGAGCCCTTTTCTTCTAACCACTTAGCAGCACCCCCTCGAAGGGATGGACGCCTCTGCTCGTGTGTCCCATCTGCTGTGGGCGCACACGTGGGTCCGGCTTTGGGTCACTGTGCACGGCGTCCTGGGGACATCCCTGCACGGGACCCCTGAGGCTTGACGCTCGGTTCCACTGTGGGGGCACCCAGGGCGGAGTCACTACCTCGCGGGACAGCGTCCCACATTGGCGGGTGGGACCCAGTGCGGCAGGGCCCGTGGCAGCTCCCACGGCTATCCGCTGCGTCCGGGGGCTCTGGCCGCTCACGTCCCTGCCTGTGTGCGCTCTGGCCGGGCTTTCGCTCGCCGGCTCCCGCCCGGTGTGCATGGACAGCATGGTTGGGTTTTACTTGGCATTTCTCATGAGGCGGGGAACTGGACGGGGGGTCCTTATCTGAACAGTGTGTGCTCTGGTCTCCTCCCGTTTCTCTGTCCTGTGTCCATCGCTCATCATTACCATTGTTCCGCGGGAGCTGTACTCCCTCTGGAGCAGCGCTCCAGACCTGGGTCCGGTGCTCGGTGTCCTGTCTCCTTCTGGGGCCGGGCGGGTGCGGTGCGGCCCACCAGCCCCATGCTCGCCCGTGGCCGCCATCCCTTCCCTGTGGAGAAATCCTGGCTCAATGCTGTATTTGCAAGTTGCTTATCTGCCTCTCCTTTGTTGTCGACGGACGTGTCTGTGGTTTTATTTCTACGGGTGTTGCTCGTAGCAGGGTTTAAGAAAGTTTGTTTAGGGACTTCTGAGTGGCTCAGTCGTTAAGCATCTGTCTTCAGCTCAGGTCAGGATCCCAAGGTCCCAGGATCGAGCCCGCATGGGGCTCCCTGCTCGGCGGGGAGCCTGCTTCCCCTCTGCCCCTCTCCTCCTACTCATGTTCTTTTCTGCTCTGTGCTCTCTCTCTTAAACAAACAAGTAAAAAAGCTTAAATGTTTTTTGTTTCATTTTTAAAAACTAGCCTGTCCACACTTGTGCTTTAGCTGGACACACAGGGGCCCACATCTCCTGCCGTCACTATTCAGGCTTAAACGCCCCATTTCACGCCTCGAGTTCCGTGGGGTCCGTCCTCTCTCTTCACGGACAGAAAACCCGATTTTTACCCTTCCTGCTCCTGTGGGGCGTCGACCTCATTGTGCTCTTCTTTCCAGGCTTACCCTGGATCTGAAAATGCACTTTCCTGACGCATACAAATCCCATCAACTGTATTTTCTGGTTCCGCACGGCAGAGCACGCAGGGCCCCTGGCCACGCTCCTCACCCCACGTTTCCCACATCGTGGCTCCTGATTCTGTGTAGAACGTAAGCCCCGCAGTCCGTGGGGCCCGGAGCGCTTTGGCCTTACCCTTTCCTCCCGGCGCTCCTCTGTGTGGCTCGGAGCTGCCGCCCGGCGCCGCTTGGCTCGGCCTTCGCAGTCCGCCAGCCGGGGCCGCGCGGCCGCTTCCCCTCGGTTCTGCGCGGCTGGAAGAGCACGGCCGGGCCGCGCGGGTCCGCAGGGCGTTTCTGCTGGTGTGACCCTCGGGAGGCTCAGAACGAGAAAACCATCACCCCTGGCTTCTTGGGGACATAAAAACTGCTCAGCAGAAAGGAATCTGGCCAAACGCAACTTGGGTAGCGCACTTTGGCGAAGTGGACTTTACCTCTGGGGTCCCGAGCTGGTTTCCTGAGTCCGTGGAACTACCCGGGTGAGGGAATCAGGAGAAAACCCACACGTCTTGTTGACGCATCAGTGAGCGTCCGGCCGGATCTGACGCCGGCGGCGACGAACCGGACAGACGGACACCCTCGGGACAGAGGAAGAGCGGCTTCCTCAGCATGCGCCCCTCGTGCGGGCCAGAGCCCAGGATCGCGACTCCGCTCAGAGCGAGCCTCTCGGAGTTCGGGACAACAGGAGCGTCCGCTGGGCTTTCAGTGCCGCGATGGCACGTGCTGACGAATTTGGGGGAAATCGTGGTCTTCAGTGCAGCGCGTGGATACAAGGCTGCTTTCTGCTCATCAAACCCTCTTTAATTTCTCCCAGAGACGTTTCGTGATTTTCATTTTAGAAGTTTTGTGCAATGTTTGGTATGACTTACATTTCTAGGTATATGACTTTGGGGGCCTGAATTATAAATGCTGCAGGTTTTTAATGTACCCCCCCCGTTATGACTGACTTAAGTTCAATAGAGTCAACACAGAGCCTGTTACAGCTTCGGGAGTAGAGGTCGGTGATTCCTCAGCCGTGAGTAACCCCCAGTGCTCACTGCATCGGGTGCCCTCCTCAAAGCCCCCCAGCCCCCCACCCCCCAGCCCCACCCCCTCCAACCCTCCGTTTGTTTCCGAGACTTATGGGACCCTTACGGGTTGTTTCACTCTCTCATTTCGCCTTGTTTTACCTGCCCCTCCCTTCCCCCGTGACCCTCTGTTTTGTTTCTTAAATTACACATTTGAGTAAAATCAGTCGGTTGTTGTCTTTCCCCAGTGGACTGATTCACTGAGCATTATATCCTCCGGTTCCATCCACGTCATTGCAAACGGCAGGATTTCCTCCTTTTTGACGGCTGAGTAATATTCCATTGTGCCTATGGACCACGTCTTCTTATCTGTTCACCCGTCGGTGGACATCTGGCTCTTTCCATAGTCTGGCCGTTGTGGACGTTGCTGCTATAAACATTTGGGTGCACGTGCCCTTCCTTTTCGCTACATTTGTATCCTTTGGGGGAGTCCCCATCGCGCAACCGCTGGGGCGGGGGCGGCTCCGTGTCCCCTCCCCGAGGCCCCTCCCCGCCGCGTCCCCGCGCGGCTGCCCCAGCTCACATCCGGCCGCGGGGACGAGGCTCCCCTTTGTCCGCGTCCTCGCCGACGCCTGGGGTTTCCCGACTCGCTCGGCCATTCTGACAGGCGCTACGGGGAATCTCGTTGCGGTTTTGATGTGTTTTCCCTGATGCCCTGGGATGTGGAGCATTTTGTCACGTGCCCGCAGCCGTCTGGGTGACGTGCTCTGCTAAGTGTTGTTGGCGTATAAGGGAAATCAATTTTATGTTGACCTTTCACCCGGTGCTGGTGCTAATCTACTTCCTGGTTAGAATACTGAATCTGTAGATTATTTTGAATTTCCTTTTGTGTCTGGGCACTTACTTCCTGTCCCTTCCTTGACACACACCGCCTGCCTTCACGCTTGGTGCTTTGCTCCTGTCCCGGGGCCCGAGGGTGTATCAGCCCCACTGCGTCCTGCTGGCTCCCTCGGACCGAGTGTAGACCCTGAGCCGCCGTCTCCCTATCCGTCACCGTCTCTGCTGGGGCTGCCAGAGCAGAGCGCCGCGCCGGGGCTTCAGAACAGACATTCACCCCTCACCAGCCCGGAGGCCGGACGCCCCAGAGGAAGCTTGGTTTCAGGTGAGGCCTCTCTTCCCGACTTGCCGCCGGCCCCTGGCCCGCTGTGTCCACACACGGCTTTCCCTTGTGCACAGAGCGGGGGAGATCTGCTGTCTCCTCCTGTTCCATAAGGACCCCAGTCCTATTAGGTCTGGGGCTTGCCCTTATGGCCTCACTCAACTGTAGTGACCTCCACAGACAGGCTGCCCCTTCACAGTCCCCTCCGCAGATGCACCGTCCCTCACACGGGGCGCTGGGCTTCAGTGCATGAAAGTTTGGGAACATGACTCCGTCTGTGACGAGCCCTCACCGCATGTTCCCGGGCTCGGGCTCTCTGTTCCTTTCCGCACATCCGTGTTTTTATGGGATTGTTTTTCTCCTGCCTGAGAGCTTCTTTCTGCATTTCTTAAAGCCAGAGTTCGCTGGTATGAAATGTCGTGGCTGTGTTCGCTCCGGGGGGCCGTGCAGGGACGTGGGTATGAGTGGCTCGGCCCGCTGCCGTCTCCGAGGGACAGGCATGCGGTCAGAGGGATGGCTGGCGCAACCCGTGTCTGCCCTTGGGTCAAGGGACCCCTGGCCAAGCGCCGGCCCTCTGGGGACTCTGTGGGCGTCGCGAGATCGAGTCAAACAGGCACGAGATTCGGGGTCTTGCCACTGCAGGAGGAAACCTGGTGTAGCTCAGAGAAGGGGACGCACACCCCGTACTTATATTTCATTCCGGGGTGCCAGAGCCACGGGGACCCCAAGACGCCAAGACTGGGCTTCATCCCAGGTAACAGACAGTTCTGCACCTGGGTTGGCTCCCGGGGCTGCTGTAACGCACGGCCACCTCGCCGGTCCTGGGTCGGAGTCCACGGCGGGCCTCCTCACGTGAGCATCGAGGCATTGGAGGGCCATGTTTATTGGTGGACACGCCGGAGAGCAGCTTCCCCTTGTCTTTTCTGGCTTCTGGCAGCCGCCGGCTTTCCTTGGTCATGACCGCTGCCTCGTCTCCCGAGCCAGCAGTGGCCAGGGGAGCCCTCACGCTGCCTCAGCTGCTGCCTCCGCCCCATTTCAGGACCCCATAGTGGGTAACCCAGGACGATGTCTCTGGGGCCAGCTGACGAGGACCGTGAGGCCCCCTTTGCCGTGAAGCAGGTGCACCAGGCGCAGGGATGAGGACAGGACGTCTCTGGGGAGGCACCGTCCCACTACCGCAGTGCCAGTGGTTTGGAGGACCGGCTGCCCGTTGCATCCAGATCCAGGCCCTGCACTTTGACAAGCACCAGGCCCATCGATCGGGGGATATTGTGAATGTCGCCTTACAAGGTCCCAGAAGTCCTGGCACTCCGGCCTTGTTTTCTGTCCAAACATCATGAGAAGGCAAAGGCAGGTGGGCTGAGCCTGATCCGGTCTGCAGCCAGAGCTGCAAGGAGCCTGCAGAGTGCTTCCCAGCCTCCGCTGGGCCGGGGCAGCAGGACGGAGAGGCTGCCGGCCCCAACACTCCAAGGTCACTGCCACATGAGGGGGGTCCCACAGCTGGACGGTCACCGGTGTAAGACTCCAGCCCCATGTCCTGACCTGGAGCCTGGACCTCTGTGCCTCCTCACCAAGCCTGAGATGCCCCATGCCAAAACCTCGGTGGAGGACCCTCGGGGCGGTGGAGGACACTTGGAGCACCTGCCGATTCCCCAAGCCGATTGCCAGGGACCTTCCTTGTTCATCTGTGCGCAGTGAAGAGACCACAATGAAAAAGTCACACCGAATGAAACGAAGCTGTTTCGTGGTGAACGATGACTTTATTGAAAGGGGATTTTGGTGTATTTTAACAGACAAATATGGCAACATGTTGGGAAGGAAGGAGCCTTTCTGGACTGTACATTGTCTGTGGGAGGAAGCGGCTCAGACGTGATGAGACCGTGCTTCTCCGGAGTGTGGGGCCGGGGGGGACGTTGCTAACCCATCACTGGTAAAGCCTGAGCATGGGCTCAGCGCCTGGAAGGGGCCCCTTGCCTCTTGTGGGACTGTGGGGCAGCATTAGAATATGGCCTTCCTCTGGGTCAGACTCTCTCGGGGGACAGCAGAGAGCCATGGCCCATGACGCAGAACGGAGCTTCCGGTGCTGGAGACGGGGACTCCGAGGAAGGAGGGGGAGAGGGCGAGAGCTTTCGGGGCCTGATGGGACCGGGGGCCTCGCTGCACGCTGCAGCTGGAGGCGGTTAGCGGGAGCCTGGACAGGCTGTGCCATCAGATCTTGCACTGGCAGCAGACAGGGACGCAGCAGCTGGACTGGGAGCAGCAGGGCTTGCAGCAGCTGGACTGGCAGCAGGATGACCCACAGCCTGAAGAGCAGCAACAGGGTTTGCAACAGCTGGACTGAGAGCAGCAGGGGACACAGCAGCTGGACTGGGAGCAGCAGGGTTTGCAGCAGCTGGACTGGGAGCAGCAGGGTTTGCAACAGCTGGACTGGGAGCAGCAAGGTTTGCAGCAGCTGGACTGAGAGCAGCAGGGGACACAGCAGCTGGACTGGGAGCAGCAGGGTTTGCAGCAGCTGGACTGGGAGCAGCAGGGTTTGCAACAGCTGGACTGGGAGCAGCAAGGTTTGCAGCAGCTGGACTGAGAGCAGCAGGGGACACAGCAGCTGGACTGGGAGCAGCAGGGTTTGCAGCAGCTGGACTGGGAGCAGCAGGGTTTGCAGCAGCTGGACTGGCAGCAGGATGACCCACAGCCTGAAGAGCAGCAACAGGGTTTGCAGCAGCTGGACTGGGAGCAGCCACAAGAGCCACAACCCCCCTTGCAGCCCCCACAGGAGCCACAGCCCCCCTTGCAGCCCCCACAAGAGCCACAACCCCCCTTGCAACCCCCACAGGAGCCACAACCCCCCTTGCAGCCCCCACAGGAGCCACAACCGCCCTTGGAGCCCCCGCAGGAGCCACAGCTGGAGCAGGAACAGGCTGGCACACAGCAGCACACGGGCTTGCAGCAGCAGACGGGCACACAGCAGCTGGAGCCACAGCCCCCACAGCCGGAGCCACAGCCCCCGGAACAGCCACAGCAGCTCATGGTTCTGGTGGGTTGAGGGTAGAGCAGGTCAGAGAAGCAGGTGCGGAGGACAGTGCTCAGGTGTGGGGCCTTCTGGGCTGGGGCCCTTTATACACCTGTCCAGGGTCAGCTGAGGTGCTGGACACACGGTCACTTCCTGTTGTCAGTGCCTCCCCTGGCCCTTTGTTCCTTGTGTTTCCTCCTCCCCAGGAGCCGCGTGCTCTCACCCGCCGTGGTGGTGTTCTGCTCATTCTGTCCCGTCTTGGGCAGAGGTTTGTTTTTTTGCTCAAGATGCCTGAACATTTTTCCGACGTTGTTTGGCAATGTCCCAGATCACAGGTGCCCCACAGGGACACCCTCTTCCCAGTCGGGCCTGGGTTGCAGCCTCCTCCCCCTCCCTCTGTCCCCAGTGGGACCTCAGATAAGGCCTGGGCCCGTGTGAGTTCTCCCCAAAGCTGGGGTGTGCTGGGGAGAGCTGGGCTCTGAGCCGCGGCGGCCGTGGAGGACAGCTGCAGAGAGAAGCCCCGGGGCTTGTGGAGAGGAGATGGGCAGGCTGCCTGTGCGCCCGGGCAGTGCAGGGGGCCAGTGCTCCTGCATTCTGCGGGAGACCGCATGGCCACGGGCCAGGATCGCTTGCTGGGTGGCACCCAGTGACCTCAGACTGGCAGGCGGGGGCTGTGGCCCAGGCTGTCCCACCTGAGAAGGGTGAATGCTTAGCAGCAGGCTAACAGAGACCAGTCCTGGTCGTGGCGAGCTGCCACGTGCCCGCACTGAAGCTGTCAGTCCCCTACGGATGCCACACCGGGTCGGTGTTGGGGAGGTGAAGGCTTTCTTCTTGTTCCTCGTGCGCCCGGTGGATGGGGCTGCTTCTGGGAGGGGACTCCTGGGTGTGTGTTTGGGGGTTTGGCCAAGAGAATATTCTTTTGGGGGGGCAGAGAGAGAGTGCAGGGGTGGAGGGTCAGAGGGAGAGGGAGAGAGAGAACCCCAAGCAGGCTCTACGCTCAGCACAGAGCCTGACACGGGCTCTACCTCCGGACCCTGAGATCACGACCCGAGGCAAAACCAGGAGTCAGATGCTCAACGACCTGAGCCCCCCAGGCTCCCCTCCACAGAAAATCCCTTGGAGAGGTGAGGCCGGTAAACAGCATTTGGGAAGGCGTTCCGTGTGGGGAGGAGCGGTGCCAAGGCGCAGGGAAAGGGCTCGGGGTGTATGTGGGCTGGCGGCACCCGCTTTAGGCTCCATAGGTGGGGAGCGGAGACCGTGTGGGTGGGAGCGGGGCAGGTGGGGGCAGTGGGGGGGTCTCTCTAGGTGAACCTCACAATGAGGTCTCCGTTCTGTGCGGAGGGCGGGTCTCCCTCCTTCTGCTCTGCTGAGCTTATCATGGGCCCAGCTGGGGAGGCCGTGGGGGAAGCCTCCCACCTCCGACATATGGAAAAACGGGGAAGAAAGCAAACGGAATAAAACTTTGAGTCGGTGCACCAGGTCCCCCGCGCCCCCGGACTCGTGTGGGGTCTTGGGTTTACATGCAAGAGCCTCTGTCAGGCATCGGCCTCTGGCCGGACCCCGCCCAGTCACCAAGCGCCCCAGCAGAGACCCGGAGACCGTGCCGTGTTCTTCCGTCCCGCGAGCAGTTCATGGGCAGAGGAGGCTGTTCCTTGAATGTTTCATAGAGTTGTTCTGAGGTATCCAGGCTTGGTATGGTTTCTGGGCGGCACATGATCTAGAGTGTTAGGATTTTACTTCCCGGACTTTTATTTGTTTAATTGGATTTTTTAATAACAGTGTTTATCCTGGGGGATTTGGGGATTCCTTGTCCAAAGGCTTTAGGGGGAAGGTGCACATCCGGGGGTCCCTGGGACGCGGTGCCCTGTCGTCCTCCCGAGCTTTCCCAGGCGGGCCGTAGGGGACACGTCCCGCAGAATGTTCTGGCTGATGGAGCGCCGGCCTCATCTGAAGCCTAAACTCTTGACTTTAAGAAGACCTGTGTGCTTCCTCTGATTTTGGAGGAAGGGTGTGTATTTATTGTAGTTTAATAACAATAATAATAATGGACGTCATAACAGACCAGACGTTTAAAGAAGCTGGCAAAGACCACACGGTCCAGTCTAGGAAAGTAACGTGATTTCATTGAACTGATGGCCCGAACGCCCCTCCGGTCCGGACCCAGGCTCCTTCCTTCCACTCTGCGTGTTGGCCAGGTATTGTTGGTGGCCCTTCCTATGGCAACAGTCTCGTGATTTTGTTTTCCAGAGAGAGAGCACAAAGACATCTCAGGGGTTTCTCGTCGCTCTGATGCTCCCGGTTTCTTTCTTGATTGTTGGGTCTCGAAGTTTCCTTTGCCCTCGTGGTACTGTCGCGGCAATTACTAGGTGTCAAAGGTGTTCGCGCACGTGCGGCCAACCTCCGGGCACCGGCATTTCTATTTCCGCACGGTGTTGCGCGTGACTTCACGTTCTCCTGCGATCAGCTCCTTCCATCCGCAGCTGCCGTGACATCCCGCTCGCGGTGGCCTGTGGCGCGCTCAACGGCGTCTCTGGCTGCTCAGCATTTTCACGTGAAATCAGCAGGTGGCTGACATCTTTTCTAAAATACTTCTGCTTCGCTACTGTATCTTAATGGGGTGATCAAATAATTCATGAGCCTTGAGTACTTCTGTTTGAAGCGTACCTCCTGTTACCGGATTCTGCTCATGGTGTGACGTGAGCATTTTGCTGTCGCCGGTGTCTCCGGTCGGAGTAATGTACACCTGACCTTATCACGCTTCCTTCCCATTCTGTTAATGTCGTGAAGTCTCCGTCAGTTCCTTAACAAATACACGTGAAGACGGTAGAAGGTTTGCTTTGCTTATGTTCTACCCAGGATCCAGTGCGTTCTCACTTTTTAACTGGAATGTCTGACGACGTATTTCCAAACTGCAGTGCAGGAGACACTTTTGTACTCAAGTAAAGTAACGTTTGCATGCTGTTTGTGTTCAGACTTCTCTTGTGAATTCTTGAAAATATACTTCAGAATTCTTAAACCATTGAACCCATGTTGCAAGGCTGGAGCTGCCTTAAATTGGGAAGATCATTTCTTTCTTTCTTTCTTTTTTTTTTTTTAAGATTTTATTTATTTGACAGAGAGAGATCACAAGTAGGCGAAGAGGCAGGCAGAGAGGGGGAAACAGGCTCCTTGCCAAGCAGAGAGCCCGATGCGGGGCTTGATCCCAGGACCCTGAGATCATGACCTGAGCCAAAGGCAGAGGCTTTAACCCACTGAGCCACCCAGGCGCCCCTGGCAGATAATTTCATTTCCTTTAGATTCTTTACAAAAAAAAAAAAATGCCAGTCGCATGTGAGGTCAGTATCTGCCAGTTACGGATGGACAACCTCAGCAGGATGGGAAGGGGGTGCCTTCAGGGAGTCCGGAGGCAGCTGTGTTTGGGGGTGACTGGGGCCGTGAGCTGCATGGACACGGTGTCGGCATGTGTACTCGTGTTTCTGAGGGCAGCTGGCAGTCCCAGACCGGTACCTGTGCAAACTTCTCTAACCAACAGCACGTGCTATCCAACAGCTGGCACTGTTTTCATATGGTTTGACTTTGTTGAAGAAAATCGCAGGTAATGGTTTCCAGTTGGTGGAGATATTTCACACAGCTTATAAGGCTTTCTGTTGCAGCAGCAACGCCCGGTACTTGCCACCTGCTCAGAGCTGTGACGGTGGAGAAGTACTTTCTATCTGGTTGACTGTCGTGTCGCTTTGTTTTGTACACATCCTTATTTGTTGGGGGTGGGACACTTATAAGGTCTTTTGGGCAAATTCATCCCGTTGGTTTTTGCATTTTGACATCTTTTTAAGGGCTTGTGCAAAAATGGGTCCAGTTCAGTAAAACGGTTAATTTTGACGAATGCGCCTCGTCTCTGAGAACAGAATGTGTGTTGTCTCACTGTTGGGTGCTGTGTTCAATATATACTCCGGGGAAACATCCTTTTAGTTGGACGATCTGAATTTTCTCTAATTGTACTGGTAACATTTTATTTTTCTCCTAATTACCAGGAGACGTTTGCCGGTGTATCCATTTCTCCTATAATCCTCCCATTTTTGTTTTCTGTATTTTGAGTCTGTGTTGGTAGTTGCATTCATGTTTGAGAATGTTGTGTCTGCCTCATGAATTTGTCCTTTGACCAGGAATTGCTTTTAATATTTAACGGCAATGGCTAAAAGAATATTTTAACACCATTTGGCACGTTTTGGAACCATCTCTTGTATTTGGGAAATCCAGAGGCCAAGATGTCTTCCAGGATAAAAGGCAGAATGGTCAATTTTCTCTCTCCTGACCTGCCATTCTTGAGGGCAGGGACGTATGACCAAGACTTGGCATTATAAAAAGCGGTGCTGGTGGTCCTGTCCTGTGTCCATGGCTGGTCATGCCCCAGTGAGGGCTGTGTGGACGTGTTCGGCAAGGACAGCAGCTGTTTCTACACTAACTGGTTTTGGCAGTAGCTTTTCTCACCGCTCAGGCTCCCATGTTTGGGAAGGCAATGCTGTGGGTGCTCGACCTCTTGTCTCTAATCACCCAGAAACATTTCTCCTGACACACAACTGAAACCCACGCCCGAATCAACAGAAATAAATCACACACTTTCTTAAAAATCCTGGAGTTTTCAGTGGGGGTGGAAAGAAAGAAGGAGAAATTAGATAATACAATTGAGGACATTAAAGAAAGGCAGGGCAAGGAAAAAACGTGGTGAGTGGGAAGCATCAAAGAGAGAAGAATCCCAGCCAGGCATATCCACGATCCCAGTGAAAAAGAATCGATCTCATCATGTCCAAGACAAATCTTCAGGGTTTTAAAGATCTGTTAAGAGAACAGTTACAAAATGTAATGGCACAGGAATGTTGAATGTTGCTTTAGTGTTAGATAAAGTAGACTTTTAAGACGACGTTTCCCGAGAGGAAGTGTGGGAGTGAGGAGAGAAGAGACGGTGAACCTCAGTCTTTCAAAGGCCATCCTGGTAAGTTGAGTAGGGAAGTAGGACAATAATTTGAGAGAGAAGTGGATTCGAGAGTTTAAGATGTGAAAAATAACACCGTTTTTAAAAATGTGAAAACAATGAAACACAAAACTTAGAATTTGCCATCTTCTCCATTTTCAAGCCAACAGTCAGTAGTATTAAGTGCATTTGTGCTGTACCATTACCACCACCACCCGCCTCCAGAACTTTCCCAGGTCAAGTTATTTTATGGATGATAATGACGGAGTGCTTCCCTAGGTGATGCAGGTGCGTGGGGAAGAGTCTTGGAGAGACGCCTTGAATGGACAAGAAGGGACAAGTTGGGCTGGGGCTGGCCTTAGGCTGGAGCAGGGACTGTTCATGACCTATCCCAGGAGGTGGGCCAGGTGACTGGTACAGGAGCTATGGGAAGTAGATGTGGGTCACGAAGCTACGGCGGTCCTTTCTGAGGGTTCCGTTTTCTCTGTGAAATAGGATGGAAGGTAGTCAGTTGAGAGCAAAGATCGGGGAGAAGTCATGACACTCAATCCCTACTCTACACAAACACAGAAGAATCTGTGTGGCATATGCACGGATGACTCAGTACATGGGTACCAGTTTTCTAAAAACCACAGGAAATCAGGATTCTTAAAATCAGAGACTGTACGACTTCAGATCTTTCTCCACTATGGACCAACTTATCTGAGTGAGAATAAATGAAGGTTAAAGCATTACTAAAGGCAAAGCAATTCTAGTTCTGAAGTAGAGTCTAAAGCTTATTGATCCCACTTACCCACTGAAGAATCTTTTTGTACACTTTTTTGATTTTGCAAGATTTTTATTTTTCACTTCTTTTTTTTTATTTTTTTATTTTTATTTTTAATTTTTTTTTAAAGATTTTATTTATTTATTTGACAGACAGAGATCACAAGTAGTAGGAAGAGAGGCAGACAGAGAGAGAGGAGGAAGCAGACTCTCCTTGGAGCAGAGAGCCCGATGTGGGGCTTGATCCCAGGACCCTGGGATCATGACCTGAGCCGAAGGCAGAGGCTTTAACCCACTGAGCCACCCAGGCACCCCTTATTTTTCACTTCTTAAAAACTGGTTTCAGAGGTAGAATGTAGTGATTTATCCGTTGCATATAACGCGCAGCACTCATTCCGTCCAGTGCCTCCTTCATGCCTGTCCCGCAGCTACCCTTCCCTCCGCCCCCTCCCCTCCAGCAACCCCGAGTTTATTTCCTAGAGTTAAGAGTCTCTTATGGTTTGCCTCCCTCTCAATTTTCATCTTATTTTTCCTTCCCTTTCCCTGTGTTCATTTGTTTTGTTTCTTAAATGCCACACACGAGTGAAATCATATAGTATTTGTTTTTCTCTGACTGACTTATTTCACTTAGCGTAATACCCTCTAGTTCCATCCGTGTCAACACACATGGCAAGATCTCGTTCTTTTGATGGCTGAGTAACATATATCTCGCATCTTACTTATCCATTCATCTGTCAGGGGACGTCTGGGATCTTCCCATGGTTTGGCTATTGTGGACATTGCTGCCATAAACATTGGGGTGCATGTGACCCCAATCACTATGTTTGCATCCTTTGACTAACTAGCGAGTAGTGTGACTGCTGGGTCATAGGGTGGCTCTATTTTCAACGTTTTGAGGAACCTCCACACTGCTTTCCACAGGAGCTGCACCAGCTTGCATTCCCACCAACGTGTAAGAGGTTCTGTTTGTTTTTGTTAGCCAACATGGTTTATATCTTCTCACGTGATGGTTTCCTTTAGTAACCTGCTCCTCGCCTCTCGGTTTAATTTCCTTCTTCCTGAATCACATTCATAGTAAGTTACTACTGCAAAGGTCTGCTGGTGGGTAAGTTCCATCAGTCTGAATTTTGCTGGAAGTATCTTTATTTTATACTTAATTATTGGCCGGTAATTTAGCTGGGTATAGAATTCTAGGTTGAAAATTTCCTGCTTAGTATTTGAACCCTCCTGACTTTTTTTTTTTTACTTCCTTGCCCTTTCATTGAGAAGTTTGTTGTCAGTTGAATTATAAGTTCATTTTTTTCTCTGATACCTTTTAAGATTTTTTTTTTACTTACTGTTGTGTTCTGAGGTTTTGCTGTGATGGGACTAGGTTTGGATTTACTTCTATTTTTATTTGTCATGCTTTAGATTTGCGATGATCCAATATGAACTTCATCCTTTTATTAATTTTGGATGATTATTGGGTCCAAATATCGAATTTCATCTACTGTCTTTGTACGCCTCTTCCAAAATTCACATAAGATATATATCGAACGTTTTCGTTCTAGTCTTCATGTGTCTTAAGGGTCTTTTCATATCCAAATATCTCCCATCCTGCATCCCGACTGATTTCCTTTGCTATGACCCTCCTGTATCTGTATGTACTTTTCTGTTTAACTGGGATGTTGGATTTTTAATTTTAGTGACATTGTATTTCATATTGGTAATTCTCTATGAACACTCCTATAAATCTATTTTTAAGTTTATTCTTTCTATACAAATGCAGTTATTTACATTTTTAATAGTTTTAGATATATGTGCTTATAGCATTTTTTTCATATTCTTTTTCTTCTAATTTATAAGTTTAGGTTCTTGATCCTTCTGTTTATTGTAAATACTGAGAGCTCATGAAAATATTGATAGCTCATGATAGCTCATGAAAGTTTATTTTTTAATTTTTATGTATTATAAACTCATCTTTAGCAGTGCTTATTCTTCTGTTCCTTTCCCTTCACTCCTAATCCATTCCCAGGGCAAATCCTATGTCCTGGGTGGTTTGGATTCCAGTCCCCCAAGGATGTCCTAATCCCTGGGACTTATGAATATGTTACCTCACATGGTAAAGGAGACTGTGCAGATGTGATTAACAGTCTTGAGATGGGAGATTATTCTGGATAATCCTGGCATACCCAGTGGAATCACCAAGGTCTTTGTGAGAGGGAATCTTTATATGAAGGTCCTTTGAGAGCCAGAGAAGGAGACATAACCACAAAACTGGAGACTAGAGTGATGTGCTTTAAAGATGGAAGGGGGTTGGGGATGAGCCAAGGAACACAGGCAATTCCTAGGAACTAGAAAAGACAAGGAAATGGATTCTTCCCTTGAGCCTCCAGGGGAGACTCAGACTTGCTGACTCCTTTATTTAGACCTGGTGAGTCTTCCAATCCCCAGAACTGTAAGATAATAAATTGGTGTCATTTTAAGACATTAAATTTGTGATAAGTTGCACAGCTGCAATAGAGTGTGTTATATTTACTATGTGGGGTTACTGCTTATCAAAAACAAATCAGCAATTCAAAATATATATTTATCTGCACTTAATGAATATACCCATTTGCCTAGCAAATAGCCTTCAAGAAATATGTTCTAAGGGAAAAATTGCACATGACAGTTTGTAATGTATCTCAATGTGGATCTTTTTGGATTTAATATGACCGGAGTTCTTTGAGCTTCTTGAATTTATACGTCTATTTATTTCCTCAGATTAGAAGTTTTTGTCCATTATTTCTTCAAATAAACTCTCTGCCTCTTTGTCTTCTGCAGCGTCTGTTGGGACTCCCACAATGCATTATCGGTCTCCTTCATGACGACCCACACATCCGTAGGCTCTCTTCACTTTTCTTCATGCTTTTCGGATTTGATTTCAACAACCTGTCTTCAAACTCACAAGTTTTCCATTTAATCCCTCTAGTAAATGTTTTCAGTTCCATTATTGTATTTTTCAGCTCTAGTATTTCTGTTCTATTTTTTTGAAAAATGTTTTTTCTCTTTGTTGATATTCTCATTTTGTGCTTGCATTATTTTCCTCATTTTATTTAGTTGTCATTCTTTTAGCTCATTGAGCCTCTTTATAACATTTTTAAAAAAAATTTTAATTTTTTTTTATAAACATATATTTTTATCCCCAGGGGTACAGGTCTGTGAATCACCAGGTTTACACACTTCACAGCACTCACCAAAGCACACACCCTCCCCAATGTCCATAATCCCACACCCTTCTCCAACCCCCCTCCCCCCAGCAGCCCTCAGTTTGTTTTGTGAGATTAAGAGTCACTTATGGTTTGTCTCCCTCCCAATTCCATCTTGTTTCATTGATTCTTCTTCTACCCACTTAAGCCCCCATGTTGCATCTCCACTTCCTCATATCAGGGAGATCATATGGCACGTGCACCCGAATGTTTATAGCAGCAATGTCCACAATAGCCAAACTATGGAAAGAACCTAGATGTCCATCAACAGATGAATGGATCAAGAAGATGTGGTATATATACACAATGGAATACTATGCAGCCATCAAAAGAAATGAAATCTTGCCATTTGCGACAACATGGATGGAACTAGAGCGTATCATGCTTAGCGAAATAAGTCAAGTATGACATTTATTTTAAACTCTTTGTGAGACAGCTCATAGATCTTTATTTCTTTAGGGTTGGTTGGTTTCTAGAGTTTTATTTTATTCATTTGGTTGTCCCATGTATCCCTGTTTCTTTGTATGATTTGCATTTTTATTGGTGTCATTGAGACTTCGTTATTTAAATCACCAATGGCCCCTCCCAGTCTTACTGACTGGCTTTGTACAGTGGGTGACATTCACTGATTAGCCTAGCTAGAGGTTCTGGAACCTCTCAAACCTTTTCTGAGGATGTGTGTCTTCTTGGAGTTTGTGTGTGTGTGCTCTCAGTCATCCCAAAATCTCTAAACATTTTGTCCCTGTTTCTCAGAAGCCTGTAATCTTTGGAACCCCCTGGCATCTGCTCTGGAACTGTGGCTTTAATGTATCATGTGATCGTGTATGCTTGCAGTGGCTTTTTTTTTTTTTTTGAGTGGCTTCTAAACAAAGCCACTATTCTAGTCAGTTCTGTGTGTCAGACAAGACAGATGCCAGCACCTCAGACATCAGATTGTTCTTTGTTAATTATCTGTTGACATTGTTAGAAATTTTTCCTTTTGCCATGCAGGTATTTTCGTTTATTTTTCTTTTATACCAAATTTTATCACTCATTTCTTTAGTGGACAGCTGAATTTTGTGTCATGCTTAGAAAGAACTATTCTACTATAATGTTACTTAAAAAATTCCTGTTTACTTTTAATTATTTTTATTTTTATTTCTACTTCTGTTTATGTCTTTATCCCATACTCTGTATGGAATTTATTTACAGGTGAGGTAATCACCCAATTTTAATTTTCTTAGATCCTACATAATTGTTTTAACACCATATATGGAACAATATTTTTTCTTATGAATTTAAAATGCTATCTTTTTCATGTAGGTATTTCATGCATGTTTGGTTCTGTTTCTGGTATCTCTTTTCTTTTATATTTATCTACTGGATTTTCATGTGTTTATGTTAGGTTGTTTGAATTATCATACTCTGTAGTAAGTTTTGATATCTGGCCCACTTCCTTTTTAGCATTTTCATGGCTATTGTTTTCGGTATAAATGTTACAACCAGCAAAGCTACTTAAAATACTTTCTTGGTATATTTATTCAGATCAAATGTCTAGATTAATTTAGGGAGAATTGACTTGATTAAAATATTAAACCTTTCTATTAAAATAAGAATTATCTATTCTTTTGTTTGTGTCTCAGTATATTCCAGCTTTCTTCACATAGATTTTTAAAGACTTTCATGAAAAATTTTACTGAAATACAAATTCATGGAGAAAAATGAATGTAAGGCAGCATGCTGAATTTCCACCAATGGGATACACATGTGACCAGTACTCAGATTTAGAAATAGCTCATCACCAGACCATAGAAACGCTCTGTGTCGCCCTCCCAGCCACTTTCCCACTAAAGGGACCCCTATCCTGACCTTTGGTGACATAGATAAGCGTTTTTTGTTGTTGTTTTTGCATGTGTGCTTCATATAGAAGTAGTCATAAAATATATATCCCTTTGTCTGGCTTCTTCTTGTTTTTAACATTTTATATATGAGGGAGAGAGTGAGTGAGTGTGAGTGGTGGGGCAGAGGGAGAAGCAGACTCCCCGCAGAGCAGGGAGCCCGATCTGGAGCTCAGCCCCAGGACCCTGGGATCATGACCTGAGCCGAAGGCAGACATTTAACCAATTGAGCCCCCAGGTGCCCCTGTCTGGCTTCCTTTTCTCAACACTGTGTCTGTAGGGTTCTCATTGACACAAAGTGGCTCACTGAGTGACTATGTCACAAATAAACATTCTTTCCTGCTATTAGTGGCCATCTGGACAGTTTCAGTTTTTAGCACCAGAAGTGCAGCTTTTCTTTTAAAAGTGTTTCTTACAAGCCTCCTATGTAGAGGGTGGGCTTCCTTTTATCATATTTCTGTCTGTTATATGCGAATAGAGAGACATTAATATCACATGTTAATTATACGCCTGACCCTCTATCCAAATACTTCCATTTTGAGTATTATTCATTTGACTTGTTTTTATTTTTTTCCAGTTGTACAATGGAACCATCTGTAAATAATGATCATTTTGCTTTTTCTTTTCAATTGTTACATTTTGCATTTCATTCTCTTTGATAATTACATTGAATAATGTTCCCAAAGCAAGTAAAATAATACTAGCAATAGTGAAATTGGTGTAAATATTGCCAAGTCGTCTTCAGAAAAAATAATTGCACCTGTTTCTACTCTCATCGGCGATGCGCAGGTGTTTGTTAATTTGTCACTGGAATATCTATTAAAGAGGCATCATGGAGACAGAGAGTGCTTGAGCTAGAAATGTGTTTATTTAGTGAGGTCACAAGGTCCACTCTGGACCTTCCTGGGTGAAAAAAGCACAGGGGAGTCAGAAGGAGGTGCACAGCTGAGCCTGGTGACGTGTGGGGCAGGGGAGAACAGGGCGTACCTCCCAAGCCTGGACTCCAGCCACTGACCTGGTGGTATTTCCAGACTCAGCCAAGTCCCACGTGTGGCGCAGAGGGTAATGACTCTGCAGATCTGTCTTGAGGGGACTGTAATTGTTGAGGGGGGAGGAAAGTACTTTTCTCCAAGGCAAATGAGGCAGGGATTTAGAGTAGGACAAAAGGTAAGACTAGATGCACTTCTCTTTCATTATCTGGGGAGCAACCCCACTGGGACTGGAGATTTGGGCTGCCAATTCTGGAAAAGATGGATTTAGATCTGCAATTAGTGGCTTTGGTATGGAGAGCTGGTCATTTCCTAGAGATCCCAGATCTGTGGGGGCCACTTGAGGTCCATGGACATAGCCTCAGATCTTGCACTGGCAGCAAATGGGGACGCAGCAGCTGGACTGGGAGCAGCAGGGTTTGCAGCAGCTGGACTGGGAGCAGCAGGGTTTGCAGCAGCTGGACTGGGAGCAGCAGGGTTTGCAGCAGCTGGACTGGGAGCAGCAGGGGACACAGCAGCTGGACTGGGAGCAGCAGGGTTTGCAGCAGCTGGACTGGGAGCAGCAGGGGACACAGCAGCTGGACTGGGAGCAGCAGGGTTTGCAACAGCTGGACTGGGAGCAGCAAGGCTTGCAGCAGCTGGACTGCGAGCAGCAGGGGACACAGCAGCTGGATTGACAGCAGGATGACCCACAGCCTGAAGAGCAGCAGCAGGGCTTACAGCAGCTGGACTGGGAGCAGCCACAGGAGCCACAGCCACCCTTGGAGCAGCCACAGGAGCCACAGCCCCCCTTGCAGCCCCCACAGGAGCCACAGCCCCCCTTGCAGCCCCCACAGGAGCCACAGCCCCCCTTGCAGCCCCCACAGGAGCCACAGCCTCCCTTGGAGCCCCCACAGGAGCCACAGCTGGAGCAGGAACAGGCTGGCACACAGCAGCACACAGGCTTGCAGCAGCAGACGGGCACACAGCAGCTGGAGCCACAGCCCCCACAGCTGGAGCCACAGCCCCCACAGCCGGAGCCGCAGCCCCCAGAACAGCCACAGCAGCTCATGGTTCTTGTGGGTTGAGGGTGGATCAGGTCAAAGGAGCAGGTGCAGAGGACAGGTGTTCAGGTGTGGAGCCTTCTGGGCTGGGAGCCCTTTATACACCTGCTCAGGGTCAGCTGAGATGCTGGGCACATGGCCACTTCCTCGTTTCTGCTTGTGCTATTTGTCTGGAGTGATGTCTTTTTTTGTACTTCAGGAATCCATGGCCCTCTGTTGGCTTTCATCCAACAGATGCCTTCCTAAGTGTCTAAATTTGTCTTTGACCTCATCTTGTTTATTTCCTGTAAAAAGAAACAATTCCAGGATTCATGATGTTTCTAGTTATCTTGTAGCAACATGTAACTGATGGATCCGGCTCTTTCTCACCTTTGCTGTAGTTTTTGGTACCCAAACTGTTCCCATATTTAATTTTAATATTTCATTTTTAAAAATGAGATCTTTGCAGAGACACATGCCTGGCTCAGTTAGTAGAGTAACTCTTGATCTTGGGATCATGAGTTGGAACCCCATGTTGGGTGTAGACATTATTTTAAAAATAAGTAAATAAATAAAAATGAGGTCTTTGCAAAGGCAACGGAAGCAAAAATAAACAAGTGGGATTGTATCAAACTGAAAAGCTTTTATACAGCCAAGGAAACCATCCACAAAATGAAAATGAAACATACTGAATGGGAGAAAATATTTGCAAATTGCTTATCCGGTAAGGGATTAATATTGAAATATATAAAGAACTTATATATATTAAGAAATATATAAAGAACTTTTATATATTAAGAAATATATAAAGAACTCAGTAAAGAACAATCTGATTAAGAAATGTGCAATTTTCCAAAGAAGACCTACAATTATCAAGAGACACATGAAAAGATGTTCAACATCGCTGACCATCAGGGAAATACAAATCAAAACCACAGTCAGGTATCACCCCACACCTATCAGAATACCTAGAATCAAAAAGACAAGAAACAGCAGGTGTTGGTAAGGATGCAGAGAAAGGGAACCCTCGTGTCCTATTGGTGGCAATGGAAGTTGGTGCAGCCTCTGTGGAAAAGAGTATGGAGGTTCCTCAAAAAATTAAGAATAGAATTACCATATGATCCAGTAATTCCACTTCTGGGTCTTTATCCAAATGAAATGAAAACACTAACTTGAAAAGATCCCTGCACCCCCATGTCCATTGTAGCACTATTGACAACAGCGAAGATATGGAGGCAGCCTGTGTCTGCTGAAGATGAACGGGTAGAGAGGATGTGGTGTACATCAACAACGGAATATTACTCAGCCATGAAAAGAAGGATATCTTGCCATTTTCAGCATCAGGGATGGACCCTGTGACCATCATGCTCAGTGAAATGAGATAGTGGGAGTAAAACACCGTGTGATCTCACATACATGTGGGACTTAAAAACAACAACATTCCAAGAACAAGTCCACAGACACAGCGAAGAGACTGGTGGTTGCCCAGGTGGGGCTTGGGAGTGGGCAAGATGGGTGAAGGGGCAAAAGGTACCAACTTCAGTTGTGAAATAGGTAAGTCCTGTGCATGTGGCGGACAGCATGGCCGCCAGAGTCAACAGCCAACAGCCAACTGTGTCACATGTTTGGTTTTTTGGTTTGTTTTGGAGAAAGAGAGAGAGTGAGAGTGGGGGAATCTCCAGCAGACTCCCAGCTGAGCATGGAGCCAGACATGGGGTTCAGTCCCACCATCCTGAGATCATGACCTGAGCCAAACCAAGAATGGAATGTCCACCCCATGGAGCCGCCCAGGTGCCCCAGCAAGACTGTGCTGACTATTTGAACACTGCTGAGAGGACTTCTTGAACGCTCCCACCATGAGAAAGAGCCCTGTGACCGTGAGTGGTGATGGGTGTTGGTCACGCTACGATCACATCACAACAGGTACAAACACAGACCCGTTGTGCCGCACACTTGAAACCAAGACTGTGTTACGTATTGTACTGAAAGAACAATGCGGTCTTAGTTAAATACAAGTAGAGAATTCAAGAAGGAAACAAATCACCCATAACCCCAGGCCCAAGACCACTAAGATTTTGGTTGATCCCGTGGAATTCTTTAAAAACAGACAGATCTCATGGTCTGTCATCTCACGTCCGGTGCGCTGTTGAGCTCCTGAAGTACAGGTTCTTCACCAGCCAGATAAGAATTATCCGAGCCCTTGTCCTGGTGAATGTGAGCTGTCCCTGTTCAATAACGTGTGCCCGTGAATCCCAAGGTGTGCTTTCTGTCCTGCACGCTGGCTGGTGGCTCCCCTCATGCTCCCTCTGACCCACACTGCAGACGTCCCCTGGGCCCCCTCTGCTGTCCCTTTGGACTGTGGCTCACACGGGAGAACTTCCAGGTTAGCTTCTGCCCTCCATGTGGGGCCTCGAGCAGATTTCCCAATGACCCCCATGGATGAAGACACTCCAGAGCCTGGCCTGTGCCTCTCGCTGCCCCAGAGGTGGACGGCTGCACCATCACAAGCCACTGAAGGTTTGCACGACTGGAAGCTCGGTGGTGAGAAATGGGCACAGAGTGTGCAGTCACTCATGTTCCGTCTACGTGCCCTGGGGAGGGCGCCCACCTCAGAGGACCTCCCCATAGGCAGGTAGACAAGGCGGCTCATTCTGTGGGATGTCTTCCTCTTTGAACAGTCATTCCTGATTCTTTCTGCAGGACTGCCGTTGACACAGAGATGGAAGCCACACGGGGCTTCCTCCCATGGGGGTTGACCTGTCACACCATGGAGTGCCCCACCCACCCTTGTGCTGAGCCCTGTGCCTTCACTCTGTGGCTGGAGGTGGGGGTGAGAACTTGGGCTTGCTTCTGGCATAGGGGACCGGCTGCGTGGGGTCTGCCAGGCTCCAGAAAGTGTTTGCCCACCACGGACCCTTCATGTGCCAGTGGGTGCACGTGCTCACATGGCTCTAACGGCCAGTTGGGTTACAGCCTGGCTCTCCTGCAAAATCTGTCGGTGGGAGCCTGCTCACACCTGGAAGTTGTTTACTTAATGGTTGAACTCGACATGCCCAAATGTATGTGAAAATCCTACAAGGCTCAGCAAATGGTGTGTTTTAGAAGGTACGGCAACCTTGCCCCGCTTCAGAAGGAATGTTTTGAGGCTTCCTCAGCTGTGGGGTCCATAGGAGCCACACCCGTGTTACAGGGTCTGCGTCTGTCCTCGAGTATGCCTGTGTCCCACTGTGGGACTGTGGGGCTTCTCCTGGGGGTGAAGTGTTTCTGCTGAGCCAGCTGACATGGTTCCATCATGGAGCAGTGCAGTGCCATGTTCCTGCACATGTGGACCATCGAAGCAGTCATGGAGAGCATCAGGGTGGAGGCGTGGTCTCGTGTTGAGGGAAACAGCAGGAGTGTGTTACTGCCCTGATGATCTCCGCTGTGGGGACTGGAGGAGAGGACCTCTGCCAGGTCAGTACTGCCCAGAAAAGCAGCTGTGAGTGACATCACCACACACTTGTTCAAATAACCCACAGCCTTTTTCTGAGACCCATCCGGATTTTGTACGGGTCAGACAGGAGAGGCCCATGAGGGAGGGCTGGGGTCATTGGTCCTGCATCTTCCAGATCTGTCCTGGAGGCTCTGAGCTCTGGATTCCCCTGGGGAAGCCATGCTGACTTTGGCTTAGCCTTTGTTTGTGCACATGTGCATGTGCGTGTGCATGTGCGTGTTCATGTGCGTGTGCATGTGCGTGTGTGTGTGCATGCACGTATTGGGGTAGTTCTGCTGGCTTTCATCTTGCTGCCACACTCTTGTTCTGGAAAGCAGTATGGAGATTCCGTCAGTAGTGTTTTCCTGTTATCTATTCCCCGTGGGCACGCAGACTCAGGATGGTTCGCAGACCCACGAGACCCACTCTAAGGCTTCCCAAGGCCACGACACATGCTCCTGCTGACTTCCGTGGGCCTTTACTCTGAGTAGTGCACCACCATAGTATTTGGGGCCCCGAGGACCAGCACTGATTTAAGGCTGGTATCTGGTGACCCTCTTGCCCTTTCTCTGGCCAGGCTGTGGACCCCTCCAGAGAGGCCGAGGAGAACAGCCATGCATGTCGCTGTCTGCAGGGCCCTCCTGCAGGGGGATCTGGCCTTGTCGCTGATCAGTGGGCTCCAGACCTGTGATGTGACTCAGGTTTAGGAACGCGGCCAGAGGCTGAAAATCTCCATCATGGTGCTTTGGGTGGTGTTTTTGCCACTGGACCTAGAGTTTTCCTGCTAATATAGATCAAGTAGTAGCTCAGTGGGCTGTCCAGCCCCAGTCAGCTGCTCCTGCTATAAATGCCTGTGGTCAAAGCACACTCGGTCTCATCGGTCTCTGCCTGCAGATTCCTGGGGTGAGTGGAGCACTTGCCTCTGACAGCTAAGGGCTAGCTGGAGTCGCAAGGGCGTGAGGGGGCCTGGGATGCCCTTGGCGACCCCCACGGTAAATATCTCTGGCCAGAAGAGGACAGCCACAAAGAACTTTGCAAGGATGCCGAGACTCTCCTCACCAACACATTTCTTCATCCCTCAACAGGGACTCGGCCTCCTGACCTCACCAGGTAGTGTTTTGTGGGGGAGAGGAGCAGACAAGTCATCCCTAATCGACCCTGAGAAATGTCCTCCTCTCCCTGAACCCCTGGACCCCTTCCCTTAGGGCGGGGGCTGGCAGTACAGCCTTCCATTTTCATCTGTGAAGTTTACTGGAGAACAGCCTTGCCTGTTCATTTACATAGTCTGTGGCTGGTTCTCACCTCAGTGGCCTGCTGACTTGTGAAGCCTGTGGCATGTCCCACCTGGCTCGTCACAAAAGAGGCTTGCCAGTGCAGGCTCTACCGTGTGCCCGGGAAGTCCTGGCAAGCCAGCTTTCCAACTGTGGGCACTTTGTGCAGTTTGGTCCTCTGCCACCCAGTCCAGGAGATGGCGGACGCCCTAACCCTGACCCTAACCCTTGTGCTTGAGCGCGTGTTTTACAACTGTGATGCCAGGGGCACCCCCTTGGCCTGACCCTATTTGACTGGCTACCCTTGCTCACTCCAGCTTCCCAGACTCCCGGTAACACGACAGGCAGCATCTGGCCCCTTCCTGGTTTGCAGACGGACCCTCCCGGGACTCTTGCTCACTCCACCTGCACAGTCCTGGAGCTTCTCTCATTACTGTCACTGCTCTGCACCCTCACGTTCAGGCCTGAGCACGGCCTTCGCCAGCATTGCCCACGGGTCGAGGCGCCGTGCGGGCACGCCACCAACTCTGCATCTCAGGGTCTGTTTCCACTGTGGTTGCTGCTCTTGACTCTTGCACCGTAACATTGCAGCAACCATACACAGGATCATTCTGGAAACAAAAATCACCCATTGCTCCAAACCCCCCAACTACTGCATTCCAATGTTCCTGTGCAAATCCACTTGTTAAAAATAGAATTGTAGGAAAAGATGTGACAGGACTGTATGCAACCAACCCTGCTCTCTCATCCCAAACCATTGCAAGATCACAGAGGGGGTGACCTGGCTAGTAGAAAAAATGCCTGGGGAGGTTGAGCTCTGTGCACACTCAAGGTGGGGCTCTGTGTGGTGCGGCTGCCACACGTGCTACATGTGATTTTATGTTGCATTAACAGCCACACAGGCCTAGCCAAGGGGCAAATGATCCTCTCACCCTGGATTTATCAGTCCATATATTATTTTTTAAAACTATTTATTTATTTATTTACGTGAGCGAGCAAAGCAATTGAGAGAGAGTATGAGTGGGGAGGAGAGGCAGAAGCACACTCCCCGCTGAGCAGGGAGCCCGAGGTGGGGCTTGAACCCAGGTCCCCGAGATCACGACCTGAGCTGGAAGCAGAGGCTTAACTGACTGAGCCCCCCAGGTGCCCCTAGGTTTAACAGACTTTTTAGAACAGTTTTAGAGTCGTAGGAAAATAGAGAGAAGTACAGCGAGGTGCTTCGCTTTCCTGCTCACAAGCCACGTGAGCGTCACGACTTAGGTTTATCTTGTCCTGGCCTCTCCCGGGTCAGAAGTGGCCACCCTCACCCATGGTGCTTCTGGTGACCCTCGCCGCCCCTGCCACGTGAAGGTGCCCCGGCCCCAGTCTGAATCCAGGGTGGGTCAGAGCAGGGACATGTTTCTCTGTTGGTGCCCACAAAGGCGGACTGACAAGCACCCCTGTCGGTTTCCTTCCCTGCTCTCCTCTGCTCTTCATCCAGCCCCACGTCCCCCAGGGGACAGGAAGGTTTTACTTTCCCCAGAGTAGACCGTGGTACCGAAAATAAAGGTCAGAGTGGGGCAGAGGTTCACTCAAGACTTTGATGGTAGAAGTGGCGGCTCCTGCTCTTGAAAAAAGGGCACGCTTGCAACCTTACACACTTGCACACGTGGACATGCACACGCTTGCCACATAGGCACACCCACACCCACTCGCACATGGTTGCACACATGCACGCACTCGCACACACACCCCTGCACGCACGCACAAGCCTGCACACAGTCACATACACACTTACACACACTTGCACACGCACGCACACGCACACATCCACACACACATCTGGTGTCTGAGGGCTTCAGACTTCCAGATCTTGGGAGAAATGGGTTTCTGTGCGGAGAGCTCACTCTTCCCCTGATTAGAGAATGGCTTTTCTGGAGATGGTCTGTTTGCCTCCAAGACACAAGCAATTTCAGGGCATGATAGATGGATAATGTGGCATTTCCCATTTTGTTTTATTAAGATTTGAAAATATAAATCCCTTTAGAACAAACAGCAAACCATTAAACCAACTGATATTATCCTGTGATATTTATGCAAAATGATGTCTAAGACCAATGGAGAAGGTCACTTTGGGTTCCCTGTCTCAGGAACAAGGAGGGCAGCCTGTCTTCCCCTCAACTCCCCCAAAATTCTACCCCCAAACCACGCCAGAGTGTTGGCTTGTCCCAACTCCTGCCTTGGCTGGTCCCTCTCTCCCTGTGCCGTCTGGTTGCCCTCGTGGCTGTCGGGCCTTTACTGTCCTCCAGCACCACAGTCCGGGGCGGCTCTGAGCACGTGTCAGGCATGTTCTTTCCTGGGCCCCAGACGCTTGTGTGGTGCGTGCAGGGGTGCCGGGCACACGGTGCTCCCTGGAAGAGGAGGTTACTGGGTACCCTGCTGGGACCCAGAAAGTCCAAAGGGGGGGAACACTCCAGGGAGAGGTTGGAAGTGGGAGACTGACAGAAGCAGGAAGGAAAGAATCACGCTATCGCTAAGACTTGTGGGGAACGGATACGTTTATTTAAAGGTCCAACAAGGTCAAGAATCTCAGAATTTTCATACTGCAACATGCGGGGGACGAGAGCACCAGGCGCTTTCCTCAGGGAGACGCCCCGGGGCTGGGGCTGGGGTAGGAGAAGTCATCAGAACGTCCTGGTAGGTTGCAGTGACCGGGGAGTTGTTGAGAGCCTTCCCAGATAAGATGACAGGTGGCAAGGGAGACAGGCCCCTCTCAGGTGTTGTGGGCTGTTCTTGCCCCAGACACATCTGCTTCTGATTCCAGGAAACAGCAGGCCAGGGCTGTGACTCAGGGGTTTGAGATGGAGTACTGAGTTCTGCCCAGGGCACTGGATCTATAGCCAGCGGGGGTGTGTGCTGACCAATCAGATCTTGCGCTGACAGCAAATGGGGAGACAGCAGCTGGACTGGGAGCAGCAGGGCTTGCAGCAGCTGGACTGGGAGCAGCAGGGTTTGCAACAGCTGGACTGGGAGCAGCAGGGCTTGCAGCAGCTGGATTGGGAGCAGCAGGGCTTGCAGCAGCTCGACTGGGAGCAGCAGGGGACACAGCAGCTGGACTGGGAGCAGCAGGGTTTGCAACAGCTGGACTGGGAGCAGCAGGGCTTGCAGCAGCTGGATTGGGAGCAGCAGGGCTTGCAGCAGCTCGACTGGGAGCAGCAGGGGACACAGCAGCTGGACTGGGAGCAGCAGGGCTTGCAGCAGCTGGACTGAGAGCAGCAGGGGACACAGCAGCTGGACTGGCAGCAGGATGACCCACAGCCTGAAGAGCAGCAACAGGGTTTGCAACAGCTGGACTGGGAGCAGCAGGGTTTGCAGCAGCTGGACTGGGAGCAGCCACAGGAGCCACAGCCACCCTTGGAGCCTCCACAAGAGCCACAACCCCCCTTGCAACCCCCACAAGAGCCACAGCCCCCCTTGGAGCCCCCGCAGGAGCCACAGCCCCCCTTGGAGCCCCCACAGGAGCCACAGCCCCCCTTGGAGCCCCCACAGGAGCCACAGCCCCCCTTGCAGCCCCCGCAGGAGCCACAGCTGGAGCAGGAACAGGCTGGCACACAGCAGCACACGGGCTTGCAGCAGCACACGGGCACACAGCAGCCCCCACAGCCGGAGCCGCAGCCCCCACAGCCGGAGCCGCAGCCCCCACAGCCGGAGCCGCAGCCCCCGGAACAGCCACAGCAGGTCATGGTTCTGGTGGGTTGAGGGTGGATCAGGTCAGAGGAGCAGGTGCAGAGGACAGGTGCTCAGGTGTGGAGACTTCTGGGCTGGGAGCCCTTTATACACCTGCTCAGGGTCAGGTGAGGTGCTGGACACACGGTCACTTCCTGGTTCCTGTTTGTGCCACTTTCCAGCAGAAAAATTCCAAGTATTTTTTAGAATTTAATAATGCACACGTTCTGGTATTTCCGCGCACCCCTGTTGTGTTCCGCACATCCCCAGCACACGGCTTCCATCCCCTGACAGCACTCCTGTCTCGGGTTTTGTCGGGAGACAGAAGCAGAGCCTCAGGGCCCTATTGGTCGTCACCCCGACACAGCTCTTGACTCTGTGTGGAGCCTAAACAGTCTTGACAGAATCCTAAACAGCACGTGAGAGGTGGGAGGGGTGGGCTCAGGGTGTGGGCAGCGGGGGAAGCCAGAAACCACCGTGGCGGTGGGGAGCAGGGCCGTGTCCCTCCTGCTCATCTGGGGGCAGCAGGGGCCCGTGGGGGTTCGGAGCAGGTGGCACCCGGGGTTCTGGCTGGGACCTGGTGCAGAGCCTGGGCCATTTGCAGCCCTTCTGGAGCTGCGCTAACATAGTTGTCCTCTGCGTTCCGTTGCTGGGTGCGGTCTCCTCTCCCGAACTTCCAGTGTGGGCAGCGGCCGGAGTTTTCCTGGGAATCAGATCGGTCACTGCAGTCAGTACAAAGCCTCCCGGCTGCCTGTTGACTCCGAGGCACGAGGGGCCCAAAGTGGCAGACTGGCCACCTGAAGCTTCAGTCCAGGGAAGGGCTGTGTGTCCCGGGGGGAGCATTTCTCCCTCTGGATCTAAGACCTTTCCCCCAGCAGAGCACAAGGTCATGGGGTTTGGAAACAAACATTTTGCTAGTGGGTTCGTAGTGAAAATAGTGGGGAAGCCTGCGGGGGCAAAGGCGACCTGTGTGTCTAGGGCGACCCTCTTCGCAGGGGTGGCGTCTGGCGGCTCCGTCCGGCCTCCCGCCGTCACGCTGCAGGCGGAACAGGGACCCGCGTGCGAGCGCGTTTAGATTGCTCGAGGTCTTGAAAGTCCGCAGCTCTTGGATGTTCTGTTCCGTGCTCCCAGACGCTTTTCTTCTCTTTCAGTTTGGGAGCTTTCTCTCTCTCTCCTTTTCTTTCTTTCTCTCTTTCTTTCTTAAAGATTTTTATTTATTTACTTGGAAGGGAGAGCAGAGTGCGAGCGAGCGAGCCGTTGAGCACGGTGGGAAGGGCAGAGGGAGAGCAGGGGGACGCAGGCGCCGCGCGCGCAGGGAGCCCGACAGGAGGCTCGCGCCCAGGGCCCGGATCATGACCCGAGCCGAAGGCAGACGCTTCCCAGACCGAGCCGTCCAGGGCCCCCAGTTTGGGAGGTTTCTACTGACCTGCCTCTGGGTTCACGGATCCCTTCCGCATTGAGTCCGGTCTACTGAGGAGCCCTCGGGGTCTTCACTTCCGTCTCGGGGTACTTGGTCTCAGCTTTTCTCTGATTCTTTCTCAGCATTTCCTCCTGGAGCTCACGTCTGCCCGCTTGCTCTTGCCTGTCCCCTGGCAGCACGACCAGCCTCCTTTTCTGTTCATTTCAAAATCCCGGCCATGTCTGCGTCCGACTCGGCGCTTGCCCTGTGTCTTCCCGCTGCGCTGTTTGCCTTCTAGTCTGCCTTGTGACTATGTGTTGAGAGCCAGACGTGACGTACCAGGTGGATGGAATTGTGGTAAACAGGCCCGTAGGGGTGTGTTAATAAGGTGTGTGTGGGCGGGAAGTGTTCTGAGTCTCTTAGTGAGCAGGCCCGTGACCTTTACACATGTGTCTGAGTTGCTCCTCCTCCCAGCCAGCTGGTTGTGAGGGCTGGGGCCGGAGCTGGGCCCTTCCCTCCCTCCAGGTCCCTTGGGCTCTGAGAAAACCCCAGCAAGGTTAGGCTTGGTAAAATGATTTATCCTGAGGGCAGACCGCATGGAGAACAGAGTTCTCTGGCATGTTTCAAAGTGTCTACTCCAATCCTCTCTGGCCAAAAGCACGAGGGAATCTTGTGTCCACGTGGAGTTCATAACTCTCGGACACGTCAGCACTGTGGCACTGGTTCCCACAGAGTCTCTGCTTCCATAAGTCGTGATTCCCTGTCTCTCCAGGTACTAGTGGCAGCCGTGTGCCCAGGGACCTCTGTTCTCCGGTGGGTCTGTCGCAGGGTGTTGGTTTTCAGGTCAACGTTTTCTTGTGAGGTTGAAAGTGACCACTTCCAAACTCCCTACATGCCCGACTGAAGGGGTTTCCCTCTGTAAGACACTTTAAAATCCCCTAAAAATCGAAGACTCTTTTACTGTGTAATGTATATGGGCCAGATACATATAGCCTTTGAATATAGTAAACACCAACTTATTCTAAATATGTCAGTACTGCCTTTAAATTTACTTACGGTTACTTACAATTTTTACCTTCAAAGTCTGAAGTCAGTGACTTAACTACACACCTTCCGTGGAAACCGCAGGGTGATTTGGTATGTTTACTATACGGGTTATTCCAAAACAAAGTCATAGGACATGGATTTTAAAATTGAGATAGAATTCATATATGACAAAATAACCGTTTAGTGTATACGATTCAGTGGTTTTTAGTAGATTCACAAAGTAATACAGCTACTACTCCCATCTCCTTCCAGACATTTTCATCACCCCCAAAGAAACCCCGAATGTTAGCAGGTAGCCTCCACTCCTCCATTCCCACCCAGTCGCCCCAGAATGCTAACCTTCTTCCTGGCTTTGTGGATTCACCTACTTTGGACATTTCACATAAATGGGGTTATATGTGGCCTTTTGTGTCTGTCTTCTTTCCCTCGGCGTAGTTTCTTTGAGTTTATGTTATAGCATGGATCAGAACTTTGTAGCTCTTTAGGGCTAAGTAACATTCCATCGCGGGCTATACCCTATTCTGTTGATCCGCGCCTCCGTTGGTAGGCATGTGGGCATTTCCGCTTTGTGGCAGCTGGGAGCCGTGCCGCTATGAACATTACTGCGCGAGTTTTTGCGTGACTTCGGTTTTCAGATCTCTCGGGGATGTCTGGCAGTGGAACTTCTGAGTCCTATGGTAACTCTGGGTAACATTTGCGGAGCTGCCGCAAGGGTTCCAGTTTCTCCGCACCCTCACCAACATTTGTTATTTCTGACTTTTTGATCATTGCTGTCCAAGGCAGTGTGACGTGGGACCTCCCTGGGTTCTGACCGGCACATCCCTGCTTCCTAATAATGTTCAGCATTTTTTATTGGCTTATTATGTATTTGTGTGTCTTCCTGGAAAAATGCCTATTCAAAACCTTTACTAAATTTTTAATTGGATTATTTGTCTTAAAAACAGTTTTTTAGAGTAGTAAGAGTTTTGTGTATTCTAAATATAAGCCAGTTGAGAAATGTGTGATTTGCAAACATTTTCTCCCCTCTGTAGGCTGTCTTTTCATTTTTTTGACAGTGTTCTTTGAATCACAAGATTTTAAATTTTGATGGAGTCAAATTTATCTGATTTTTTTTTCTTGTGCTTTTGATGTCACATCTCAGAGCCATTGCCTGATCTAAGGTCACAAGGACCTAGCTCATGTTTTCTTCTGAGAGTCTTGTGGTTTATAGTTTTTAAAAATTTTATTTATTTATTTATTTGAGAGAGAGAGAAAGCATGAGCAGAGGGAGGGAGAGAGAGAAGCAAGCTCCCCACTGAGCAGGGAGCCTGACTCGGGGCTCGATTCCAGGACCCAGAGATCATGACCTGAGCTAAAGGAAGAGGCTTAAGTGACAGAGCCCCCAGGGGCCCCTGTGGTGTATAGTTTCAACTTTTATGATTAAGTACTTGATCCAGGTAGAGGGTTTGTTGTGGTTGTTGCTGCTTTTATATAGGGTGGGAGGTGAAGATCCAACTTCCTCCCCGTGACGGTGGGTATCTCGTTGTGTCAGTGCCATCTGTGAACAAGAGGCTCCACGGAGTGTTCTGGGACGTTTGTGGACGATCCGTGGGACGTAACTCACCATCTCTGCACTCTCAGTTCCGTTGCACTGGTCCGTGTGTCTGTCCTCAGAGCAGCAACGCAGGACCCCAGCTAGCGCCATCCTGAAGCACACTTCGAAACTGGGAGCAATGACCTCCCCACCTTTTTTTTTTTTCCAGGACTGTTTTGATTATCTGAAATTCCTTGAATTTTCATCAGTTGTAGGATCAGATTGTCAGTTTCTGCAAAAAGCAACTGGGATTTTGGTAGGGGTTGCGTTCGGTGCGCCAATCCGTTTGAGGAAGATTGTCGTTTCAACAATGTTACATCGCCCGGTATGTGGATGCGGGCGCCTTTCTGCTTACCTTGGTCTTCGATGTCTCTCATGGTGTTTCGCAGTTTTCAGTATGCAAGTCATGCTTTCCTCTTCCTCTTCTGTTTGGTTAAGTTTATTCTTCAGTATTTTGTTCTTTTTGATGAGATTATTTTTTTTACTTTTATTTTTTATTTTTTAAATTTTCTTAATTTCAATGATGATTGCTCCTTGCTAGTGTATAGAAATACAAGTGGTTTTGTATATTGACGTTGTATCCTACAGCCTGCTGAATTCGTGTGTGTGTGTGTGTGTGTGTGTGTGAATTTCTTAGGGGATTTTCATAAGCAAGTTTCATAAGCAAGATGATAGATTCTGTAAATTGAGAGAGTTTCAGTTTTCTTTCCCAACCTGGATGCATTTTATATATTTCTCTTGCCTTATTGCCCTGGGTCGACGTGCAGTGGCGTGTGGAAGAGACGTGGCGAATGTGGCACGTCTTTCTGGGTCGACGTGCAGTGGCGTGTTGAAGACGTGGCGAATGTGGCACGTCTTTCTGGGTCGACGTGCAGTGGCGTGTGGAAGAGACGTGGCGAATGTGGCACGTCTCTCTGGGTCGACGTGCAGTGGCGTGTGGAAGAGCTCGTCCCCGGGCTGAACCAAAGCTGTGGCATCCGGGACCCGGAGCCCAGAGACAGAGAGCTCGTGCCCCTGCGCTGAGCCACACTGTCTCCGGCCCCAGATGCACTCCGCTTCGCCTTTCGTCCTACGGAACACGTCGGGAGCACAGGTTGCTTTCGCCTCACTTGCCTCTCTGTGGACTTGACTCGTGCGCTGGGGCCTGGGTGGGCTCAGAGATCACACGCTGGATCCCTTCTGAGGACGGTCGTCTCCTGCGGAAGGAGCCGTGTCCACCACTCCGACAGACACAGACGCTGAATCCCACCTCGGCTCGGTGGGATCTCCCTCTACGCCGACGAGAGGACTTTTTCCATTCACTCTTCCTGTAAGGGCCTATTTAGCCAGAGGGATTCCATCTTGGGTTAAACAGTGATTTTGTAGTTTATGCAGTAAAACTAAAACTGACCCTGCCCCCCATCAGGGACTTACTTAAAAGCAAGCCCGGGAAACCAGTCCCAGGTAACAAAGCCCAAACACAAGGGTGTGTCAGGCCAGGTGGAGACATCTAGTCAGTGGGGGCGCATGCTGTCTCCCTAGCTACCAAGGAGTGTGGGTCCCTCCTTTTGGGTGCCAGTTCGGACCAAGGTGATAGGCCAGTGCAAATGTCTACTAGGGTAAATTGTAGTTCAATCGGCCCCCGTGTGTGACCTAGCATGACTGTGCAGCTTTCTCTGTGTGTTACAGTCTCATTGGCCGCCTGTGAGTGACCAGGCCCAACCACATGGCCTTTGCCCTCAAAGGTTAGTCTGTGAGGCAGGGAGGGGTCGCTCTCTCTGTAGGGGACAAGCTCCCTTGTGTCCCCTCCGGGCAGTGCCCGCCACCCCTGCTGTCCCGGGAGCGCGCGGGGAGACGTCGCTTCTGCAGCGTCTCGCGTCCGCGGAAACCCAGGCACTTCTCTCCCGCGAGCGTCGTCTTCGTCTCGGAGTGTTTCCGAGCTTCCCGCGGGCTGCGCCCCCACGCCTCCCAGCTGTCCTAACCTCTCCCAGCACCGTTTCTGCCTCCACAGCTCAGCGCCGACCCCGGGCCCTGCGGACCCCTTTCCGCAGCTGCGGCCGGACGCGCCCCCAGGCAGGCAGCGGCGACGTCACCGGCTCCTCTGCTTCCAGCTGCCCACGTCGCGGCACACTCAGTGCCGGCATTCCGGAACAACGTCGTGCACAAATCAGTGACATTCATTATATGGGCGAAGGTGGCGAAGGGTCCCCACGGGTAAGTCTGGGGACCGTCTCCTCCCCGCCGTGAGATCCCGGACGCTCCTGTGTTTGGCTCCTCTTCCCGCCGCCGGCCCAGGACAGTGAGAGACCCCCCGGGTCTGGGCAGCCGCTCCCCGGGGGCGATTTCTGGAAGCAGGACGTTAGGTGCTCACTGCGTCCAGCTTCCTTTGCCGACCCGGGGGTCTGCGGTGCCGGCCTGCTGCCGCGCTCCCCACGGCCCGCGGGGCTTGCTGCTGTGTGGGGACGGGACAACCTGTTCCCCCACGGGCGACAGGCGACGGTTGCGTCGCTCCTGCTCTTGGGCTCTTTGGTTAGTGAACGCTCGTGCGCAGACCCTGGTGTGGTTGTGTGTTTCCTTCTGGGAAGGTTCCTCGCTCTGGAACGCGTGAGTCTCAAGGTAAATGCATGTTTGACTCTTCGAGAATTCATAAAACTCGTCGTCCACGTCGGCTGCCCCACGGACACTCTGGCCAGTGGCGTGCGGCCGGGCCTGTCTCCGCGAGCTGCCCGCACCTGCTCCTGCCCGTCTCCCGGACCACGGCCGCGCCGCTGGTGCGAGACGGTGTCTTGCTTCCGTTTTCAATTCCAAAAAGGCCAGCGCGGTCCGGCCTCCTTCCCGGGGCGTTATCCATGCACACGTCCTCTCCGGGGCCGTGTCTGTGTCAATATTTCGTCCGTTCTCCGCTGGGTCGCTTGTGTTCTTATGAATGAGGTGAAGACTGCTTTGTCTGGATACTCCTTCCCGTTCCGTGTCTCGCCTCGGGGCTCCATCCATACCCTGACCCTTTAAGAATCAATTCCTCTTTAAAGAAATCAGTCCTGGGCCGGTCAGGCGGTCAGTCAGGCACGGTCGCCAACGACTCCAGCCCGACGGCGACCAGCAGGGACCGTGCCTCATCTGCGCTACACGTCTCCGGGGTGGGGGTGGGGGTCAGTTGCTTTTTTTCTCTTCTTTGGTAGCAAATGCTGTGTTTTCGATAGTTGTCTTTTTTCGGACGTCCGTATTCTTTCTCTGTGATATCATTTCCCCCGAGAGAGGCTGGAGGTGACACTCATTCGGACGGAGGACGGCATGGAAGACCGTCACTCTCATCAACTAAAATGACGCAAACTACAAGAGCAGAGATGTTGTGGGGAACCCGCCAAAGAGGCGGGGACACAAGAAAATAAAAACTCACTAAACTCCAGGGGAGAAGAGCCCCAGGGCGGCTCTCGTGCCTGTCGGCGGTTCAGTGGCCAAAGTGCCCCAGTCAGAGGCCAGAGCGACGAGCAGAGCCGCCAAGAAATTCTTAAGAAGCTTCCGTGGGCACAGACAAGGGTCCCCTGCAGCCCCCGATTCAGAGCTCCGACCGCCTGCCCACTCTTCTCCTGGATCTTCGAGTGCTTGGAAGGAGGGGCAGGAACAACACCCAAGAGGCATCCCTTGCGAGGGGACTGGGGTTTCACCGTGTCCAGGGCGGCCAGAAAATGCTGGGAGCCGAGCAGGAGGCCCCGGAGCCTCTCTGGTTCCTTAAGGGGGAAAACCCGGGCACCTCACACGCCGTGGGACACCTGCTCTTCAAGAAACACAAAGTGGCACGTGTGAGCGAGGCGGTGGGGACACGGGGACGCCGTGCGGGGTCGGCGGGGACGGCCACCGGGGCAGCCTCCATGGAACAGCGTGGTGGCTGCTCAGAAAGTTACAGACGGAATCACCGTAGGCCCCGGTGGCCCCGCTTCCGGCCATGTCCCTGGGAGAACCGAAAGCCGGGTCTCGAAGAGCCACGTTCCCAGCCACAAAGGGTCGGACACAACCCCGCGGTCCGTCTTCGGGAGACAGGGTGAGCCGAGTGTGGTCCAGCCCTCACGGGACCGTCACTCAGCCGCGCCAAGGAAGGGAATCCTGACGCCTGCTACGACGTGGAGGAAATGTGAGTACATGACGCTGAGTGAAAGTGGGCCAGACACAGAGGACACAACCTGGGTGTGCGACTCCTACGAGATCTATTGAGTAGTCACATTCACGGGCACGGACCGTGGCCGGAGGGCGCCGGGGCCGGGGGAGGGGTGGGCTCGGTGTCTCAGGGGGACAGAGTCTCAGTTTTGCAAAATGAAGAGTTGAGGAGATGGACAGTAGAGACGGGTGAGTGCAGCATGAATGTCACTGAATGTGCACTTAAAACTGGTTACGATGAGGGGCGCCTGGGCGGCTCAGGGGGTGAAGCGTCTGCCTTCAGCTCAGGTCATGATCCCGGGGTCCTGGGATTGAGCCAGCGTCGGGGTCCCTGCTCGGTGGGGACCTGCGTCTCTCTCACTCACGCTTTCTCTCAAAAAAACAAATAAAATCTTTTACAAATGCTTAAGATGGTAAATTCTATGTTATATGTATTTTACTATAAAAAAATTGGAAAAAAAGAAGGGAAAACTAGGATAAGGAAGAAGAACTAAGAGGAGCCCCCGAGCCTTTCAGACTCAGGACTGACAGAGAGATGCCATCCCGGTGCGCAGGGAGCAGGGACAGTGGCGGGCAGGGAGGGGAACTCCTCCAGGAACCCACAGCCCGGCAGCGGGGGAAGGACAGGGCTGGGGGGCCATGGACACTAGAGAACAATGAACTCCAAGAAGAACAGAAACAGGACTTGTCATGGGGTCCCAGACAAAGACACGCTCCAGGGAAACCTGGTGACCCAGGAACCTGAGAAAATCCCAGATTCCCAAATGACGGACAAGGGCAGAGACCTCCCAGGTGCTTCTGCTCCCAGACGTAGTGTAGAACATAGCTTCTGATTATGCTTGGTTTGGGTCAGGAATCCGGAGAGCCCAAGGTTTATAAATGTTCCCACAAAACAAAGAAACCACTAAAAACTCTGTAACGAGTCTTTCTGGAAGAGCGAGAGAAGCCTATCCAGGACACAAAGGGCGGTGTGCGGGAGCCGACCAATCTTGCCTCGTTTCCAAAGGCTCACTAAAGAAGAGAGGACTCTGACCTTGAAGGTTTAGAGGGAAACATTGTGTAAGGAGGAAGTGTGTCACAGGCATAAAGCAATATTTATGTTATTTTAAAAGGACACACATTTTCCCTGGGAAGAGAACATGAATAGAAACAAGGAAGTGACCGTGTGTCCAGCACCTCACCTGACCCTGGGCAGGTGTATAAAGGGCTCCTGGCCCAGGAGGCCCCACACCTGAACACCTGTCCTCCGCACCTGCTCCTCTGACCTGCTCCACCCTCAACCCACCAGAACCATGAGCTGCTGTGGCTGTTCCGGGGGCTGTGGCTCCAGCTGTGGGGGCTGCAGCTCTGGCTGCTGTGTCCCCATCTGCTGCTGCAAGCCCGTGTGCTGCTGTGTGCCAGCCTGTTCCTGCTCCAGCTGTGGCTCATGTGGTTGCTCCCAGTCCAGCTGCTGCAAGCCCTGCTGCTCCCAGTCCAGCTGTTGCAAGCCCTGCTGCTCCCAGTCCAGCTGCTGTGTCCCCTGCTGCTCCCAGTCCTGCTGCTGTGTCCCTGTTTGCTGTTCCCAGTCCAGCTGTTGCAAGCCCTGCTGCTCCCAGTCCAGCTGCTGTAAGCCCTGCTGCTCCCAGTCCAGCTGCTGCAAGCCCTGCTGCTCCCAGTCCAGCTGCTGCAAGCCCTGCTGCTCCCAGTCCTGCTGCTGTGTCCCTGTTTGCTGTTCCCAGTCCAGCTGTTGCAAGCCCTGCTGCTCCCAGTCCAGCTGCTGTGTCCCCTGCTGCTCCCAGTCCAGCTGTTGCAAACCCTGCTGCTCCCAGTCCAGCTGTTGCAAGCCCTGCTGCTCCCAGTCCAGCTGCTGTGTCCCCTGCTGCTCCCAGTCCAGCTGTTGCAAACCCTGCTGCTCCCAGTCCAGCTGTTGCAAACCCTGCTGCTCCCAGTCCAGCTGCTGCAAACCCTGCTGCTCCCAGTCCAGCTGCTGTGTCCCCTGCTGCTCCCAGTCCAGCTGTTGCAAACCCTGCTGCTCCCAGTCCAGCTGTTGCAAACCCTGCTGCTCCCAGTCCAGCTGCTGCAAACCCTGCTGCTCCCAGTCCAGCTGCTGTGTCCCCATTTGCTGCCAGTGAACGTCTAAAGCTCTGAACCCAGACCTTGGGTTTCTTTCTCAGTGTTTGGTGAAACCTATATTGTGATTTCCCCGAATCAGCTCCTTTCACATGTCCTATCCTGAGCTCACTCTGGAGCCTTTATCTCTCCATGTGTGGGAACTTGGTCTACAGACCCAGGAGGACCCTGTTCTGCTGCGATAGAAGACAGATGTCATTCATGTGGTAGAATTGGGTCCCTCTTACCTGTTCTTGGGGAACCATACATTTTTGCCGAGGTCACTCTGTGGCCCCTGCGGGGTCCTGACACCAGCCCCGTCTTGGGCTCTGGCTTGACCAGGACTCCTACAGATACGATAGCCTCTGGGCCCATCCCTCCTCCTGAAGATACTCTACCCCCAATCTTCATCCTCCTGCCCACCTCACCTCGGACTCCAGTGGGAGCCGAGTCCCAGGGGAGCAGCAGACGGTGGGTTCCCCTAATCTGAGGGACGCTTTGCCGCCAAGAGTTGGCCCCACTCCTGAGCATCTCTGCGTGGCTGGCTCCTGTTCCCCGATCCCTCTGGTGTGTGTACTGAGTCAGGACCTGCACCGTGAAATCCCCCAATAAACACTCCCCCACCCCCAATGTTGTTCTCGCTGTGGTCCTTCATTCTGGTGTCCGACTAGCAGAGGCTCTGCAGCCTGTGTGGGCCACGGATGCTTCTACAGAGTCCGAAGGTGGGGCCCTCCGCCCCGCGTTCCCTGAAGCAAGCTGTGCAGGAGAGATCCACAGCGGGGGAGGGGCCGGGCGGCACCAGAGGCCCCTCTGAGCTGTCACTAAGGTTGCCGCCAACCAGGGTGCTCTTTGTATTCAAAGTGGTAAAACATCCAGTGAAGTAACTGCTTCAGGTCCTCAGGCGCCCGCCTGTTCCAAGCCCGCAGTGGCCTCTTGTGGTCAGTGCTGGGCTCACAGGACAGCTCACACCCCACGTGTCCATCAAAAAGCAGAACACTCCTAGGGAAGCTCTATTTTTAACTTCTTAAAAAACCTCCACATTGTTTTCCAGAGTGGCTGCGCCAGCTTGCTTTCCCACCGGCAGTGCGGGGCGGTCCCTTTTCTCCACTTCCCTCCAACACGTGCTGCTTCCTGTCCTATTAATTCGGGCCATTCTAACCAGTGTAAGATGGTATCTCTGTGTGGTTTTGATTTCAGTCTCCCTGATGGCTAGTGACGATGAACGTTTTTTCACATGTCTTCATTGGAGAAGTGTCTGTTCATGTCTTCTGCCCATTTTTTGGCTATGATTATCTGTTTTGTGTGTGTTGAGTTTGAGGAGTTCTTGTTTTTTTTTAAAGATTTTATTTATTTATTTGTCATAGAGAGAGAAGCGGGAGCAAGCACAAGCAGACAGAGAGGCAGGCAGAGGCCGAGGGAGAAGCAGCCTCCCTGCCAAACAAGGAGCCTGATGCGGGACTCAATCCCAGGACGCTGGGATCATGACCTGAGCCGAAGGCAGCCGCTTGACCAACTGAGCCTCCCAGGCGTCCCTGAGGAGTTCTTTATAGATCCTGGATGCCAGCCCTTTATCTCTAGTGTCATTTGCGAATATCTTCTCCCATCCCGTGGGCTGCCTCTTTGTTTTGTTGACTGTTTCCTTGGCTGTGCAGAAGCTTTTGATCTTGACGAAGTCCCAGAAGTTCATTTTCGCTTTTGTTTCCTTTGCCTTTAGAGCAATTGCACTACTGAGGATTTACCCCGAAGATACCGATGTCGTGAACAGAAGGGCCATCTGTACCCCAGTGTTCATGGCAGCCATGGCCACAATCACCAAACTGTGGAAAGAGCCAAGATGCCCTTCAACGGAAGAATGGATAAGGAAGATGTGGTCCATACACACGATGGAGCATCCCGCAGACAGCAGGAAGGATGCACACCCAGCATTTGCATCGACGTGGACGGGACTGGAGGGGGTTCTGCTGAGTGAAGTAAGTCAAGCAGAGAAAGTCACTTATCATATGGTTTCACTTATTTGTGGAAAATAAGGAATAGCAGGGAGGACATTAGGAGAAGGAAGGGGGAACTGAAAGAGGGGACGAACCCTGAGAGACTGTGGGCTCCGGGAGACAAACTGAGGGTTTTAGAGCGGAGGGAGCGGGGCTTAGGGTCAGCCCGGTGATGGGTACTAAGGAGGCACGGATCGCACGGCGCACTGGGTGTTCTAGGAAAACAATGAACCATGGAACACGACGTCAAACACTAATGCTGTGCCATCTGGTGACTGAGGTAACATGATAAAATAAAAACCAAAAAAAAAAAAAAAGGCAGAAAGCTCTGGGGTAGCTCTGGTAGGAACAGGACCGAGCCCCGTACTGGATGCGTCACCTGGAACCGAGAGCTGGGGTCCAGAAGCATTTCTCGAAGCAAGTACTGGTCGGCGGGTTCGGTTGCTGTAAAAGTTACGTCACACCGGCTGACTTAAAGCAAGAGAGTTTCTTCTCTCACACTTCTGGAGGCCAGACCCTAAGTCAAGGTGTGAGGACCACACTCCCGGGGGTTTCGGGGAGGGGCTGTTCTTCGTCCTCTTCCAGCTACCACGCGTGGCATCTTGGGCTCATGCCCATTTCATGCCAAACACAGTCCTTGGCCACACCGCTGCCTCCTGTTCTGTCTGTCTGTCTGTCTGTCTCTGCGTCTCTCTGGTAAGGACACCTGTTGGCATCTATACCCCGCCTATAATCTGGGCAATGTCCCCTCCTCAAGATCCTTAACTTGTTGCATCTGCGAAGACCCTTTTTCAAAATACGATTCACATTTACTTTTTTCTTACATAAGGGAACGCTCACAGGTTCTAGGAATTAGGACAGGACGTAAATTTTGGGGGACCACCATTCAGCCCACGACAGTCTGCCTTGTGGACCCCAAACGTCCACCTTTGTCCCATGTGCAGGACGCACACACCGTATCCCGAGAGCCCCTAAATTCCCAGCCCGTTACAGACTCAGGTCGTGTCAAACACCATTAGGTTGAGAGTCCCAGATCCCATCACGGAACCATCTGAGTCAAGGACCGGTGATACTCCGGATATGACCCGTCCTGGGGCGAATTTCCCCTCTATCTGAGGGCAGGGAAACTAGCGCATAAATTATCTGCTTCCAAACCACAGCGCCGAGGCGAGGCAGACATGGCAGGTGCAGGCATCCCTGCGGCAGGAGGAAGAAAGGAGAGGAGGCAGCCGGTCGCCGGTCCCCGAAGGCTTGAGACCCAGGAGGGCAGCTTCTGCGGGGTCTGCCGCTGCGAGGGTGATCCCATCACTCGTCCTACAAGCAGGGCAGAGCCTACAAAGTCCTGCTTTCATATGGAAATGTTCAGACTCACAAGAAACGCAAAGGCCTCTCTCGGCACCCCGCACCGTGCTCCCTCCCATGGTAGGATTTGTTTTTTATTATTGTGGTAAAGTACAGAGAACATAAAATGTGCCGTGTTCGCCGTGTCTAAGTCCACAGCTCAGGGCACCACGTCTGTCCGCACCGTCCGTCTCCAGAACTTTTCATCTTCCCAGGTAGAAACTCGGTCCCCGCGAGACACGGACACCCCCACTCTCTCTGCTCAATTATCGTCTTTCTCGTAACCACAGGACATTGTCAAACACGAGAAGTTGACGTCGGGGCAGCACCGTGACCTCGGGCACAGACTTGCTCGGATCCCACGGTCTCTACCTTGTCATTCATCGTCTGTGAGGCTCTGAGTCTTCAGAGAAGCATGACCGCAGCCAAGACTCCGCACTGTCCCGTCACCCTAAAAACATGCCCTCATCCGTCCCTGGATAACTCCACTGTCCCCACAGTCCTGAGCCCTGGCCACCCTGGGAGTGACTCTGCTGGGGAGCGTGAGGTAAGCGTAGCCGCACAGCGTGTGACCCTGCCTGGGTGACGTCTTGCTCCCGGCGACCGCCGCACCGAGGTCGGTCCAGGTGGCAGCGAGGATCAGGAGATCGGCCCTTGGACGGCTGAGCTTCCTGCCGCTGTCCGCCTTCGCGAGGGTGGGGCTTGTTGGGTTGCTTGTTTGGCCTCTCAGCCCTGCCAAGACAAGACGGTCCTCCGCCCAGACTTCTGTCTAGATGTCAAGACCGACGAAGCCACACGCGCCGAGGTCCGCGTGTGGCTGGTGCGGTGCACGGGCGTGCTGACATGACACGGCACGTTCTGCTCACATCAGGCTTTCTAGGGAGAGCAGCGTGGCCCCCAAGCACGGGAGAGCGAGCAGGGCGAGGAGATGGTGTGGGGTGTTCAGGGGGCAAAGGGCGGGCTGGCTGGGAGCGCCCCGGGATGCTGGCCTGCACCGTGGTGGGGGCACCAGGCTTCCCTGCCAGCCTGTCCCGGTTCGGGGCAGAAGAGGAAGAGGGAGGCTGCGCCTACAAGTGTCAGCGTCTCGCGCCAGAGACAGGTGACAGCCTCACAGCGTCCTTGTCTGGGGACTCACTGCAGGGCGTGGAGCCGCCTCCATTTCTGGGGCATTCGGGTTGCTGCCTGCCTGTGTGTGTGGATTTTGGGGTTTGACGTCCTCCAGGGAGAATATGCAGAATGCGGTCACCAGGGCATGTGGTAGTGTTCGTTTCGCGGCCCAGGGAACGCCGAGCTGTCCTCCAGCGGAGCGGCTGTCCCCGCCCGGGGTGCGTCACACACCCGGTCGTTCCCTATCCTCACCGGCGCTTGGCATCTTTAGTAACTTTAAGTCACCCTAGCGAGTGTGTGGGGGTGTCTCACTGCGCCTTTAATTTGTGTTTTCTTTTTTGCTCTTAAAGATTTTATGTATTTACTTGGAAGACGGAGATAGGTGAGCACAGGCAGAGGGAGGGGCAGACTCCCCACTCCCAGGACCCCCAGATCATGATCTGAGCCGAAGGCAGAGGCTTCACCGGCTGAGCCACCCCGGAGCCCCTGATCTGAATTTCCGAACATCTTCTCAGGTGAGTGAGTCCCGGCCCGTCCCACGGCTTCTTCCTTGGAAAGCCTTTTTATGACTTTTGTCCACTTTTCCATCAGGGTGTTTTTCTCACTGTTGTGTTTGGAGAAGTCTTAGATGTCTTGTAGCCCAGCGGTCACATTTGTTGTTTTCAAGTATTTTCTCCCTATCTGAGCTTGTTTTCCCGGGAGTTCCACGGAGTAACCCGTCTTAATTTTGATGAAATTCAATTCAGCAGGTTGTTCTCTGGCGGATCGTGTCTTTCGTGCTACATCTGAGAACGCCTTCTCTGTCTAACCCTAAGTCATGAAGATTTTTCTGTTTTCTTCTAGACTTTTTATAGCTCTGTGGTTTGCATACTCTGATCTATGTTGAGTTAATATTTTAAAAAATATGAGGTTTAGATCAAGATTCCTTTTCCCCTACACGTATCTAATTATTTCAATGCTATTTGTTGAAAAGTCTATACTTCTACCATTGAATTGTTTTTGTATCTTTGTCAAAGCCAGATGGCCCTACTGGTGTGGGCCTCTTTCTGTATTCTGTATTCGGTTGCATTCTATTTGTTACATTCTTTTTTTTTAAAAGATTTTATTTGGGCACCTGGTGGCTCAGTTGGTTAAGTGTCTGTCTTTGGCTCAGGTCATGGTCCTGGAGTCCGGGGATCAAGTCCCACATAGGGCTCCCTGCTCAGCGGGGACTTGATTCTCCCTCTGGTATCTCCCCTCTCACGCTCTCTGTCTCTCAAATAAATAAAATAAAATAATTTTTTTTTTTTTAAAAAAAGATTTCACTTAACAGAGAGAGATAGAGTGCCTCCCCAAGCAGGGGGAGAGGCAGGCAGAGGAGGAAGCAGGCTCCTTGCTAAGCAGGGAGCCTGATGCAGAACTCAATCCCAGGACCCTGGGATCATGATCTGAGCCAAGGCAGAGGCTTAACCCACTGAGCCATCCTGGCGCCCCCCTATCTCTTACATACTAATCTCTATCCTGTTACTGTCTCTTGTCTCTTGGCTACATTCTGTTCTCTGTACTGTTTCATTGATCTACGTGCCTTTCCTTTCCTGATGCCACGCACTGTCTTGGTTTTTGTAGATATATACAAAGGCTTAAAATCAAGTAGAGTTATTCCTTTAACTATATTCTTTTTCAAAATTGCTGTGACTATTTTAGTTTCTTTATCTTTCTATATAAGTTTTAGAACCAGCCTGTCTATATCTACAAAGGACCCTGCTGGGATTTTGATAGAAATTTCTAACTGTAGATCATTGTGGGAAAGTTGACGTCTTAGCTATGGTGAGTTTTCCAATCCATGAACATAGTGTATCTCTCTGTTTATATAGATCTTTTTTGGTTTCCTTCATTAGCACTTTTTAGTTTTCAGCACACTGAGTATATTTTTTGTTACATTTATGGTTATGCATTTTATTTTTTAGAGAAACTAAATGAGCTTTAAATTTGGTTTCCAACTGTTCATTGCTATCGTATAGACATGAGTGATTTTTGTGTGTTGCCCTTGTATCCTATGACTTTACTAGACGCAGAAAGCGTTCATTGACTCCAAGAGTTTTGTTTGTGTTTGTTTTGTCTGTAGATTCCTGAGGATTTTCTGCACAATTACATCTTACTGTGAGTACAGTCCAGCAAAGCTCAGCTCCCCGCAAGCTCCCAGGTCACTGGGCTTCCTCCGAGCTGCTGTCACCCCTGTGACTTCCATGACAGCCCCTGACGCTTCTTCTCTTCCGTCATCCGCAGAGCTCATGCTCCCCAGGGCTCTGTCCTCAACTGCTCTTCTCTACGCCCTATAATTGACCTTAAGGCTGAAATTATCTGGCCTTGTTCATTCCTGGTTTTGTTGCCACTGTCAGTGCTGATCGCTTCTAGATCTGCAAGACTCTGAACTCCAGGCCTGTTATCTGACCACACTTGGGAAGCCTCCGTTTTGGTATCCTGTGGACACTGTGAATGCGACCTGTCCTGTGGACACTGTGAATGCGACCTGTCCCCATCTCCTCAAACTTGCCTTTCCTCCTGTGACAGGCAGGAGTATAAAATGACCCTCAGTTACCTTTGCTCTTACATAATTTCTTCTCGAGCATGGGTGGAACCTGTGGTTAGGGTGAGATACGGCCTCCATGGTTTTGTTCTGCTATACGGCAAAAGGAATGTTCGTAGGCGTGATCAAGGCTCCTGAGCAGCCAAGTTCATCAAACGGGAGACTATGCTGGGTGGGCTTGCCCTAGCCAGTGCGCTCTTATAAAGGGAACCCGGGTGCTGGCGCAGAAGTCAGAGACAACTCCTGCTGGTCTGGGAACCAGACAGCCACGTTGTGAAGTCTCTGGGGTCCCGGGGGAAGGAGCCGTGGGTGGTCTCTAGTGGCTGAGAGTGGCCATGGGCACGCGGCTCCGAAGGAAACGGGAGCCCGATCCTATAATCACAAGGAAAACACCGAGCAGGCTGGGGAGTTCCAGAAGGGAACCGTGGGCCGCAGACGTCCACACCGGCCTCCTGGCAACCTGAGCAGAGGACCCAGACTTGCTGAGCCTGGACCCCAGACCCGAGGAAACCGAGATAATAAGTGTGTGTTGTGTTAAGCCTCGGAGTGTGCGGTAGCGCGTCCCCCAGCCGCTGGAAGCACCCACACCTCCTCTTAGCATTTGGTCTCCACCAGGTCTGCTGCAGCCTCATCCTCATGCCCACGTGGACCAGATCATGCGGCCTCCGCAGCCCCGTGTGCTCCACCGCTCTGCCTGTGCCTTTGGGCTTTCAGTGACCCCCCCCCCCCATGGAACGAACGTCCGGAAACCCCAGATACTGCCCACCTGCCATCACCCGCCGGCTCTCTAACGGCCAGCTAGAGGGTCGGGCTCCTGTGTTGGGTTCAGCTCTCTCCCCGATCCTGCCGGTGGCCCTCCTGCGCGGCGGAGCACTTGGCATGGATCGAACACTCAGTCTTCACCTCGACGCTGTGAGGTAGGTACCCGCGGACTTCGTTTTACAGATGAGGAAACCGAGGCACCAGGAGGACCCGTTACTTACCAAAGGTCACACAGCACCTGGCGCTGACTGCCCAGCCTGTGCTCTTCCCACAGTCCCTCGTGCCGTGGCTGTTCGTCTGTGCCCTCAGACACGCTCCCCCGAGCCCTGCATGACATCACCGAATTCCTTTTAAAAAAAAAAAGATTTATTTATTTATTTGAGAGAGAGAGAAAGGACCCAAGCTGGGAAGGGGAGAGCGACAGGCAGACTGCTCTGAAGGCGGAGCCCGACACCGGGCTCTATCGCAGGACCCTGAGATCATGACCTGAGCCAAAATCAAGAGTTGGACACTTAATCAACTGAGCCACCCATGTGCCCTTCACTGAATTCTGTACCTGAGAAGACCCTCGGTCCCACTCAGTGTCCTGCACGGCTCCTGGGCTCCCTCCTCTGCAGGAGTGAGAGGGCCAGAGCGAGACACTTGGGAGGAGTGATCGCGGTGGGCGCGTAGACCGGGCTTTCACTCATCAAGTGGGAGCCAGAGAGAACTTCACCATGAGAAGGTGGGAGTGTGTTTACTTCAGGGTTTCACCAAGCCTTGTTTGGACCAAACAAAATGCAAGAAGAGCCGCAGAAGTGACCATGGACTTGCAGGTGCTCAGAGAGGCCCCTGCTTTGAGGGATCCCAGGAGGTTCTGGGCTCAAGCTCCAAGAAGCCGTGAGGGTAGGGAGGGAGGAACATGGGACCCCCCTGCGGGTGGTGCTGGAGGTGGGGGATGCTGGCTTTCTATCAGGACGTGATGGGCAGGAGGATGATGGCATCTCTACCGGTCTTCACCTGCGGCCGGCCTGCCCAGCTGTGGAGACTGAGGATAGGATGGTGCTCCAGCTTTAGGGCTACAACACACAGCCTAGGGCACATCCTGAGAAACCTGAAATAGAGTGAATCACCTGAGTCTGTGGTCAGCATCTCAGATCTTGCACTGGCAGCAGACGGGGACACAGCAGCTGGACTGGGAGCAGCAGGGCTTACAGCAGCTGGACTGGGAGCAGCAGGGTTTGCAGCAGCTGGACTGGGAGCAGCAGGGCTTGCAGCAGCTGGACTGGGAGCAGCAGGGCTTGCAGCAGCTGGACTGGGAGCAGCAGGGCTTGCAGCAGCTGGACTGGGAGCAGCAGGGCTTGCAGCAGCTGGACTGGCAACAGCAGGGGACACAGCAGCTGGACTGGGAGCAGCAGGGTTTGCAGCAGCTGGACTGGGAGCAGCAGGGCTTGCAGCAGCTGGACTGGGAGCAGCCACAGGAGCCACAGCCCCCCTTGCAGCCCCCACAGGAGCCACAGCCCCCCTTGGAGCCCCCACAGGAGCCACAGCTGGAGCAGGAACAGGCTGGCACACAGCAGCACACGGGCTTGCAGCAGCAGACGGGCACACAGCAGCCCCCACAGCTGGAGCTGCAGCCCCCACAGCCGGAGCCGCAGCCCCCACAGCCGGAGCCACAGCCCCCGGAACAGCCACAGCAGCCCATGGTTCTGGTGGGTTGAGGGTGGATCAGGTCAAAGGAGCAGGTGCGGAGGACAGTGCTCAGGTGTGGAGACTCCTGGGCTGGGAGCCCTTTTTATACATCTGCCCAGATGTTAGACGGTCATCACTTCCCTGTTGCTATTAATATACTTTCTTTAGGGAAACTCTGCCTTTTTCTTTCCATGTTGAAACCAACCACACAAGCATTTGTTTACAGGCATTTTTAATGGTTACCGTTTTCGGTGTTGTCATCGAATGCTGGCGACACCACAGACGGCGGCGCGGCCCCTCGAGGGCCCAGAAGCACGAGCACAGAGTGCCGGGCTGGCGGGTGGGGGCTCCCGGGCTGCAGAGAGGCCCTTCTGTGGGGCCTGCCGTGGGGACTGTCGCCCCTCCCCTCCTTCTCTGACTCTGAGCTGTTCCGCGGCCCCCGCTTTTCTCTTCCATCTCGTGCTGTTTGAGCCCTGGAGCTGCCTTACCCCTTCTAGACAAGAATGGGGGGTCCTCTCTGTCCACAGGCCCAGACGCCCAGGAGCCATGTGGGAGGTGCCCACACTTTCCACGGAGATACAGAAGCTTCTGGGTGGGCTGGATTGGCGTTCCGGGAAGCCAGTGTGCAGAGGTGGCGATGAGAAGGGGCCTCCTCTGCCTCTGAAGACACAGCCCCTCCCTGGTGAAGCCCCCCCAGCCCCCGGGGCCCTTCCAGCTTGTTCATGCCCGGGCTGTGGCCATCAGCCACACGGGCTGGCGGGCAAGGCCGGCGAGGGGCGGGCAGGAGACCTGCGCTGTAGGCGGGATGTGATGGTGCCGGCGCAGGGGCCGCAGGGGCCCTGACCTGGGTCCCAGCCATGGGCTCCCGCGTTGGGATCTCAGCGGACAGGCTGCTTCTCCTTCTCCTTCTGCCCAGCTTGTGCTCTCCCTCAAATAAATAAATCTTTTTTAGCAAAATAAAAAATTTGTTTGGAGAAAACTGGGCTGATTTCGTTCCAGATAGCCTTGCTCTGGGAGGTCCTTCCGCAGGAAATCTGAAACGAGACCCCGTTTGCGTGACAGAGAAGGGTCCCGCATGTCCCGACTCAGGCCGTGTAGACGCGCCGGGTGGGCGGGGTTCTTGAATCCGGCTGCTCCCGTCACCTCACCTGGAGGGGGGTGAGATGTCCCGTGAAGCGGTCCCTGTGCGGCGGGAGCCTCTCGGACGTGTGTCCCGCACGAGGACAAGCAGTCTTCACCTCAGCCCAGGGCGGTCCCTGCTTGGCTCGTGCGGTTTGAAGAGGACAGTCCGTCTGCACGTCCGGCTGCTCCTACCCTCCTCCCAGGCCATGGGAGCACCACTGGTCCAGACTCCAAAGAAGCTCCCCACGGACAGTCCAGGGGCAGCTGGCTGTCGGGGTTCTGGTTGTGCGCGGTTTTTTTTAATTTTTATTTTTTTATCTTTAAAGCGCTGCCGTCCTGTCGCGTGAGTGCACCTTGGTTCACTTACTCCGAGGGGACCCTTGGGGCTCTCCCAGGCGACGCAGCTTCAGCGGGGCGTCCGTGAGAACGTTCCTGGGAAGCAGGAGCAGCGGTGCTGCGGCAGCCCACCTCCCCCGGGGCCCCCGCGGCTCCCTCCCCCACGCGCTCCATGGTGCGCCCTGTCGCTCTCTCTCCCTTGGTGACGCTGTCTCTCTCTCTCTCAGCGGGGACCCCGCGTTGCTCTTTGTGTTCCGTTCCTTCGTTCGTGGGTGTGCGCGTCCTCTTCGTGCAAAGGGGGTGTCAGCCAGAGTTCTGCCGGCGCCGCGCCGCCCCCGACCTCGTCCCCCTTGTCCTGCGGCGCTTCCTGGTCTAGGCTCGCGTCCCCCAGACAGCTGTTTCTCTGCGCCTCTCGCCTGCGACCCACCCCGTCGGGCCCGGGAACACGCACGAGCGCGCACGTTTGCAGACCCAGCCGGGGGCCGTGAGCTCGGGCAACAGCTCCGCGTGGTTCCCGCCCCTGCCCCCCACCCACCTGCTTTCCCGGTTCTCACACGGGACCAGCTTAGTGACCTGGTCTGCTGTTTGTTTCCCGTCCTGGGATGTAGTACCCACGTGGGCTGTGCTAGAGCAGCCGTGCGGCGGGGAGGGAGGCGGCGCCTCGCCCCCAGGAAGGTGCATCCCCCAGGCCCGGGTTTCCCCCCACCCCCACCTCCCGGCTCTCTGGGCCTCCACCCGGCCTGGCTTCCAGTGTCCGCGGGGAAGGACAGTGAGCCGCCGCACCGGCCGGAGTCCTCGGTGGTTACAACGGAGCCTGACCCCTGACGCCTGGGATCGTGACCTTAGTTGGAAACAGGGTCTTTGTGGATGTAAGTGAATGAAGACAAGGTCACGGGGTGCGCCCTGATCCAACAGGACCGGTGTCCTCTTAGGAAGAGGAGAGACGGACATACGGGGGCCGCATGACCACAGAGTAGAGACAGGAGCCACATGGCCACAAGCCCAGGCAGGGACGCCTGGAGCCCCAGGAGCGGGGGGAGGCGAGACGTGTCCCTCCCCCAGAGCCTCCGGAGTTGGGCCCGCACCAGATGTCGACGTTGGCCTCCAGACGGGAGGGATCCCGTGGCTCTCAAGCCGGTGGTGACGGCAGTCCCAGGAAGGCACGGTCGTCTCTTCCTGAACGCGTGGCTGCCCTCCGCGCCGTGGCTGCCTGTGGTCCCGTGACGTGGCAGTGGCGGGAACAGGCCCCACAGAAGATGCCCGGGCTTCGGCCGCTCACTGCGCGGTGCGGTGACTCTCCGTGTCGCGACGGAGGACGGGCGACATCAGTCAGCGGACAGGAAGAAGACCCTTTCTGAGGGCCCAGGCGGAGCTGCCACGCAGGGGGAGGTGACAGGTGGCTTGTCTTCAGAGGGACATGAGGGGGAGGATGGGGAGGACTCGGCCCCCGGGACGCTCTGTCCAGGGAGCAGGTGAGCGGCGGGACCTGGTGGGAACCCGGGCCTCTGCCCAGCACATGGCCCTCTGCTCTCCCGCCGAGGCCCGTCCAGGCCCCAGGTCTGGGTGCGTGTGTCCCACAGCACTTGCCAACCCCTCACCCCATAGCTGCCGGCCGGCCCCTCTTTACGGACGCGGCGGCCTCTGAAACATGCTGGGGGCGGTGTTTCAGAGCTGCTTCTGGCCGGGGGCTCACTGCCTTGTGGGGTTTTTTTTCACTCAGCCGGTGCCACTGCAGCTTTTCTGCTTGTTCGGGGGGTCCAAGCTAGTGCACTGGTCATGGCTTTGGGACCCCGGTCGGCTTCTCCTTGACCTCACAACCCTGTGGGGGAGAGTCCATGATGCCATTTCCCATGGTCACACAATGACCTGGTGGGGGGGGTCTGCCCCTTGACTCCAGGCCTCTGGCTCCAGAACCCAGTGTCCTCACCGCTATCCCAATGTTTCTCAAACTGAGGTCCCCAGCACCCCATCAGGGTGTCCGGGACGTCAACACTCTCTTCACAGTTATTACGCAACATCGGTTTCCCTTTCTGTCTTTCGAGAGTGAATGGAGGAAGTTTCTGGAAGCTACACGAACAGTGGTCGTGGCAACAGTGATGACAGAGGCCGGTGAGCGCCCGCCTGTCCACAAAGCGGCCCCTCACCACTGTCTCGGTGGGAGGGGGAGGCAGCCGCTTTTCAAAGAAACGGGTCCCGTGTGTCTACACGGAAAGGGCTTACTCGTGTGATTTTACTGATTTTTAAATTTTTTCAGTGTTAACCTTTTATTATCAGGGAAATAAACTCCCTCCTTGTAAAATTTAATCCTATTTCTCCCAAGTTCTCTTGTGCTGTGACTGAGTCACAACATCTGCAAGTGTCGGTGTCCAGCGAGATGACCGGATCCGTCGTGAAGCAGCGGCTGCGACGCATTCGGTCCCCACCTGCCTCCACGGGGGGTTGCACTGTCTTCCCTGCGGCCAGAACGGTCCAGATCTGCGCTCAGCGGCGGGGCGACACCCCACACGGCGCAGCCGAGGTGGCTGCCGTGTGGTGCGTCGCGTCCCCAAGACCCTTTTGCTCGTCACCGGAAACCTCCACCTCCCGACCCCCGGATCAGTGTTACCGAGAATGAGCTGGTCCACAGGTGTTCCAAACCTCAGCCAGCACGAACTCCCGCTATCCCATCACACACGGACCCGCATAAACAAAAGGGCTTCAGGACCCTTGGGAACGGTAAGGGGGAGGTGCGGTGGGGCCCCCCGGGGACCACCCTTCACCCCTTGTGGTCGCGGCGCTCAGGTCCTGCTGGCCTTGGGAGAAATTATGAGACACAAGTTTGCTATCTTGAGACCTTCCCTTCTGCAAACGGAAGCTCCCGACCAGCTGGGCAGCCCCCGTGACAATTTCTGGGGCCACATGAAGGGTCTCAGGTGCTGCCTCGAGTCACTTGGGTTTTGGCTAGCTTCCAGGTGCTCTTACCATCCCCCGCCACAGGGTGGCAGGCCACCAGCACTTGTAACCCGGGAGCCACCAGCAGGGCCACTGTCTGCCTCCGAGGTGGAGGCGGCACCGGTACCCAGAGAAACACCACCGGTCGGGTGGTGTCTGTGTAAAGAGGTTTATGTTAAGGAAACAACTCATGTGATTGTGGGGACTGGAGAGTCCACGGTGTGTAGGGCAGGCAGCAGGCGTGCAGCCCAGGTGCGCTCTCCACGCCCCACCCTAAGGGGATTCCTTCCTTCGCAGGAAACCTCAGTCTTTACTCTTAGAGCCTTCACCTGATCGGCTGTGGCCCACCTGCATATGGAGGGTTTTACTCAAAGTCCAGTGATTCGAGTGCCAGTCGCGCAACAGAATCCCTAGACCCTGCTTGACCAAACAAACCCGGGCACGTGGCCCACTGCCGGGTCACCCGGTGATGTGGCTGTGCTGTCCTACAGCAGGGCTCTCTGGACCGTGAGATGTTACAGGGTTTGCTGAGACTGAGCATTTGTCCACACAGTACCTCTGCCCCCTTTTCTCTCAGGTGGTTGGGTCAGGAGGATAGGGCAGGTGGACCCTGACCTTGGCCGGGCAGACCAGATGCGTCTCACAAGGGTCGCTGCTGCTTAGGGCCCCCCAGGCCTCCTTTAAGACCAGGAGAAACACCCACGTGGGTCCAGATCCTTTTGGTAAGAGGTCCCTCGACGTCACGCATACTGGGGGCACGCCGATGCCCGGAGAAGGGTTTGGGCCATGGTAAAGGCAGCAGGAGGCTGAAGGCGCTGAGGCACCTCTTGGGAGGCTGCCCTGTGCCCCCCAGGGGCAAGAGAGAAGAGCCACGGAGAGAAGAGGGACCGAGGGGGCGGGGCATTGATGTAGAGGGACGCAGAGTGCGGCTGGACTGAGCAGATCAGCAGTAGCAAAGCTGATGAGCAGAGCGGGCGGCTCCTGAGTGCTGGGCAAAGCGGGATCTCACGGGAGAGAGGCGCTCAGGTCTGGGCTGCCCCTGCGCCCACTGCCCCACAGGGATACGGCCTCCTCCGTGGGGCATGGAGGGCCAGGGTGGTCTCATCCCAGCTAGCGGTGTGGCAGTGGCGACAGGCAGAGGGGGAACAGCCCGTCCTCAGGTTCCCATGGGGGGGGCAAAAGCAGAGGTGCACGGGGAGCAGATTTCTGGGGGGACAAGAGTACAAGTGGGGGACTCTGTTTCCGGTTCAAAAGGTGCAGACTGTCCTACTCCAGAGGCAAAGGGCGGGGCTCCATGGGTCCAGGCCTGAGCAGCTCATTGCCTGGGGAGCCGCCCGTTCGCGGACCACCTGAGGCCTGTGGCCGTTATATCGGCTCTTGCCCTGGCAGGTGGGGGCACAGCAGGTGGACTGGGAGCAGCCGCAGCCCCCACAGCCGGAGCCGCAGCCCCCGGAACAGCCACAGCAGCCCATGGTTCTGGTGGGTTGAGGTGGAGCAGGTCAGAGGAGCAGGTGTGGAGGACAGAGCTCAGGTGTGGGGCCTTTTCAGACCGGCCAGGGTCAGCAGAGCTGCTGGACACACGGTCACGTCCTGGTCCTTTTGTGCCCCTCTCCCAGGGAGATTTTGTTTGTCTTCCCAGGATCTAAAAACGCCCACGGCTTCCCCGCGTTGTTCTGCACGTTTACTCCCGAGTACCCCGAGTACCGCGTCTTGCCCTGACTTGGTCCAGGTGTGCGTGTCGTGGGGGAGGTGGACCAGGCCCCGGAGACTCCGCCGGAGGCCCACGTGGCTCCCGCCACGCCTGTTCCCGCAGGCACAGTCCTGAGCGGGCCGCAGGCCATCAGGGCCTGTTGGGGGATCCTGAGCAGAGTGACTTGGGCCGTGGGGAGCAGGAGAGCTGGACAGGAGGAGAGAGCAGGAGCATCTTTCCACAACCCAGCTGAGACGGGCTGAGCGGGCGCTGGACGTGTGCCCCGACCCAACCTGCTCCCCGCCTTGGCTCTAGGGCATGGGACCCAGGCAGACGGGCTTCTCAAGGGTTTGTAGCTAGAGCTGCAGGGCCAGGAGGGGTCAGGGTCCGGAAGCCTGAGCATTCCTTCCCCCTCTGCTGCTCGGCCACCCACCCCCACCGCCCCTGCCCAGGCCTTTGAAGTTCATGTTGGCACAGACAAGAATTTGCAGTTAATTGCTCCAAAGCATCCACTGGAGCGTGGACAGGCTCCCATCACCCAGGGACGCAGCCCACAGTCCCCTGCAACCTCCCCCAACCTGCCCGCCGCCCCCCACGCCCGCCCCCTCGGGAGGCACCAACTCTGGGCCCAGAGGAGCCATCGGAGTCCTCTGCGGGACACTTGGGAGGCGGAGCTTCCTTCCGCCTCCGCCCTCCGCCCGGGATCGGTCCGGAAGCGCTGCTATAGACCCGGCTGGCCGGGAGGTGGCATCCTTGCACCGTCCGTGCGGCCTCCTGGCAGCCAGGCCCCGGCATTGTGGGCTTGTGCTGGGCCTGGGGGCAGCCACCCTCCAGAGACCACCCGACACCCAGCGGGCAGTCATGGGGGGGGTAGCACAGACCCAGCCCTGGCCCTTGCTAACTGCGCTCAACCCCACAGCCCTGGAGGTGGAGGCGGCACGCACCCCACTTCCCAGATGACCCAGAGCCGGCCAGCGGAGGAGCTGGACTTCAGGGCCAGAGAGTCTGGTCTGCGGGCCATCCTGTAACCGTATCCACGTGACCTCCAGGGTGGGGGGACCAGCCACGGGGCCACGGTGTTGTGAGTGCACGAATGAAACCCGCCCCCGTGACAGCCCCGGGATCTTGCCTCCTGGTCTGGTCTCTCTCTGAGGCCATGAACGATTTGTAGCCAGAGTGTTTCCCTCTTTGCCCTGATAGCCAGGAAGCTCACATGTTGTGGGAAAAGCAGGGAGTCTCCAACCTCTTGGCTTTGGGCTTCAGTCCAGGCCTGCAGGGCTGGACAGGGTCGTGGGACCCTCGCGGGACGGTTGGCTGGGCAGGGGTGTGGGGAGGTGGGGGCCAGGTCGTGGGACCCTCGCGGGACGGTTGGCTGGGCAGGGGTGTGGGGAGGTGGGGGCCAGGTCGTGGGACCCTCGCGGGACGGTTGGCTGGGCAGGGGTGTGGGGAGGTGGGGGCCAGGTCGTGGGACCCTCGCGGGACGGTTGGCTGGGCAGGGGTGTGGGGAGGTGGGGGCCAGGTCGTGGGACCCTCGCGGGACGGTTGGCTGGGCAGGGGTGTGGGGAGGTGGGGGCCAGGTCGTGGGACCCTCGCGGGACGGTTGGCTGGGCAGGGGTGTGGGGAGGTGGGGGCCAGGGCGAACATGAATTTTCTGGCACGTGTGAGCGCGTCGGACGTGGTCCTGGCATCTGGGGGTGGACGGTGTAACCGGATCCAGCAGGGGCCGCAGGGCCAGAGCCGCCATGAGGACAGGGCTCAGTGGGAAGCCCTTCGCTGAGTGGCCTCGGATGGGCAGGGATGTGGGCCGGGGTTTGGCGTGGCTGTTACCTGCGTGAGCACGGCCCTGTACAAACCGGTCTGGACAGGCTGCCCCGTGGCAGCAGCTTGCCGGGACCCCGGGGGTTGGGGCAGGCTCGGCTGTGCCCAGAGGGGCTGGAGGCAGCTGCCTGGCCCGAGCGTCCCCTGGGACCAGCCCTCACTGAGGGCAGCTGTCCCTTACGGACGTGGCCTTGGTCGTCGGGAGCCAGAAGCAGAGTTGGGTGCCTCGGATTTCTTGTGGGGGCCACGGGCCTGCCCTCCTGCATGCCTGGTGCCGGCTGGGACCGTGGGCTGCGTCCGGACGGCTGGGCCGCTCGCTGTAGAGGAGAGGCTGACGGTCCCCGTGTCGCCCCGGGGCCTGGACGCCCGTGTGGATGCTCATCTCCAGCGTTTTATCGCTGAACGCTTGCCGCTGGCAGCCGTATGGACGGCCCTTGGGGCTGTTAGGCCGAGCGACACAGGCTGGAGACCGCGGCGTTCACGTGCGGAACCTCAGAGCAGAGACAAAGCCGCGGCCGCCGCGAGCCGCCTGCTGGCTGCTGGGGAGACGCGGCGAGGCTGGTCGCGAGATACCAGCTCCCGGGTGTGAGCGCAACAAAGTGGAGAAAGTTCTTGTATTTAAAGGGTCGCATCATGCCAGAGGCTTACAGGCCCTACTGCCCCCAGGCCCCACGCAGGAGCTACCTTTCTGTTTCTCCCTCTCTGTCTGTCTCTTTGTGTCTCTATCTCTGGCTCTGGCTCTGTCTGTCCTCTCTCTCAGTGCCCCCTTGCCCAACGCCGTCCCCTTGGCAACGCAGATTCGTCTCTCGCGACGATGCCGGGGGACGCCCACTTGCCGTCCCCGAGACCCGGTCACCTTCGCGAGAAGCTGACCCTTCGTGGTTCTCTGCCTGTGGCACCCGGTGTCACTTGTATTAGTCACTGGGGTGACCACAGCAAACACCACAGATGGGGCTCACACAGCAGACGCTCCCTGTCCCCTGTCCTGGAGGCTGACGCCTGGGATGCAGCAGTGGGCAGGGTGTGTCCCCCGAGGCCACTCTCCTCGTGTGCGGACGGCTGTGCCCCCCTTGGGTCCCCGCAGGGTCGTCCCTTCCTGTGTGTCCGTGTCCTGATCCCCTCTTCCCGTAAGGATCCCAGTCACACGGGATCAGGGCCCAGGGACCCCGTGTTTCCTCGAGCCCCTCTGTAAAGGCCTCATCTGGTGCTGCGATCGCACTCGGAGGTCCAGGCTGTAGGACTCCAACTTACGGCTTTGGGGGACACAGTTCTGATGGAGCAGCACTTTGAACATCCCTCCTCTTGGGGTGCGTTTTCCTCCATCCTGCTTCCCAGAAAGCCGCATCAGCAGCAGCTGGGAAGGGCTCTGGGTTCCGCTTTTTGGTAAGACCCTGACTTCTAGGCCACATCCCCAAGAAGTCCTCTGCCGAGTCCCAGGAACGGGCCGGGGCTGCTGGGCAGCAGCTGCAGGGCCGGGCCCCTCCCCATCACAGGGGAGCCCCAGGTGGGAAGCATCCGTGTCAGGACACAGGAGGGGCAGGTGACAAGGGCCACGGCGTGGGGACGCCCAGCTCTCTGCAGCTGCGGAGTGAGGAACGGGGCTGCGGCTGGACAGCACATTCTCTCACAGGGCCCTGGAGTCCAGCCGGGACCCTCCCCGCCTCAGGCTGAGCGCCGTGGGCTCAGGCGCCCGTGGGAGAGGCTGGGCCTCTGCCCTCCGGAGGTCCCAGAGCGCAGTGACCTCCCGGGCCTCCGAGTCGGCCGCCGAGGGTGGGTGGCTCGGGGAGGGGGTGCCGGGGTCAGGAGGACCCCGCCAGGCTGCAGGGGGGGGGCAGGAGAGCGGGGGTCAGGGGACGCCACCGGCCGGGGTGGGGTGGCGGCAGGGTCTCGGCAGGGCCCGGGGGGGACGCTCGTTCCCACCGCTGCTTTCCGGGTGACCTCCTCTTGCACTTTCTACATCCTGTGAGAAGGCCCCTTGCCTGTGTTCTCATGTAAACAGGCAGGCCATAAATTCTCTTCGGGTCTGTGCTGCTTCAGGCCTGTCTCCCTGGTTTTGATGCAAAATCTTTTCAAAATGTTGTCTAATTGCTGGAATTATTTCTTTAATCTATGCATTATGGGGAGGTATGTTTTTAAGTTTCCAGAAATGTGGGGCTTTTCCAGTTATCTTTTTGATGTTGATTTTCAAAAGTCAGTGAGGGGTTGGAGAACATTCCCTCCAGCTGTGCTGAGATTAGCCTTATCGTGCCTGTCCCGGCTCAGAAGTGCCCGTTTCAACAGCCGAACGCGGGGTCTGTGCACACCCAGCGTCTGTAGCCTGTTAACTGGGCGCTTCGGACTTTCTGCAAACTCGCCGACCTCCCTGGCGGTGGAGCCTACGGTATCTGAGACGTGCTGAAGGCGCCACCTTGGGAACGGATCTGCTGATTCCCCCAAACGCTCGCTCTCGGCAGGCTTCTGCCTCACGGCCTTTGCGCGCGCTGGCTCAGAAAGCACCCCCTGCCCCGGGTAACCGTGTGGCTCGCGGCTTTGCCAAGTCTTTGCTGCCGGACGCCTGTCCAAGGGGACCCACCCTTTCCCGTGGGCCGCCTCCCCGCGGGGAGTTCTTCCCACTGCTGCCCGGTTTCCTCCCTCGGGACACACGTCCGTAACTGAATGATCCACGTGGCTTTTCGACGGTCCCCCCCGCCCCCCGGAATGTCAGCCCCCCCGCCCCCCCCCAGGACGCGAATTTTTGGTGCTTTCATCCACCCCTGCGTCACGACAGCGCCAGGCACAAAGCAGATGTCCTGTCAGGGCTGCTCGGAAGCGCGGATTCTCTGCGGCTTTACTGTCCTGAGTGCGTGTTTCTCTAGATCCTGTTTGCGACCCACAAAGCTGGGTATTAGCATTTCTCGTAAATTCTGGAAAATTCTCCCACGTTATCTCTGTGAACGTCAGCCCCTCCGGAGGCCTGGCGGTCCGTGTGTCAGGCTTCCTCCCTCACACATCCCCCCGCGCCTGTGTTCCCGTGCGGAATGGCAGATAACGCACCGGTGTTTACACTCCGCGCCTGGGCCGCCTTGCATCTGGCCCAGCCAGACCCAGCTGGAATTTAAAATTCAATTAATTTGCTTTTCCTTCGTAGAATTTCTTGTTGGCTGCTCCCCTGTGCTCGACAGCATTTTTGTTCTGCACCCCTGCTCCCATTTCCAAAGGAGTTTTCTTTCTTTAGTTAGTTCTTTTTCCTTTTTTATTTTTTTTAAAGATTTTATTTAGTTATTTGGCAGACAGAGATCACAAGTAGGCAGAGAGGCAGGCAGAGAGAGAGAAGGAAGCAGGCTCCCCGCTGAGCAGAGAGCCCGATGCGGGACTCGATCCCAGGACCCTGAGATCATGACCTGAGCCGAAGGCAGAGGCTTTAACCCACTGAGCCACCCAGGCGTCCCTCTTTAGTTATTTCTAAAGCACTTGTTTTGTGCCATGTCTGACAGTCCCAGGGCCCGGGGCCTTGGCCTGACGGGTTCTTCTGTCTGTAGCTGTTGCTGGCTCTCCCCGACCCTGCGAGGCCCGTGTGTGTGTGTGTGTGTGTGTGTGTGTGTGTGTTGATTTGTGAGTTTGGCTCCCGGGACCGTCGTCTGTGGGGATCACGGACATTTGCTTAAGGGTGACTTTCCTTGTGGGCTGAGGGCTTCCATGTCCTCGGCGCTGGAACACCCCAGCATGGGCTGCCCTGACCCGGAACCCCATAGCTGAGGACGGCGGTGGTGGGGAGGCGCTCTCCGGCTTCCTCCCTGACCAAGACAGGTCCCCGCGAGCTTGCCGGCGTCGCCGGTCCCCAGGCTGCGCGGAGGCCAGTGGCCCTGCTTCACCTCTTCCATGGGCTCAAAACTCCCAGTCTCCGTGCTTGGCTCTGAGGAATCTTCACTTTTGGAGGCTCTCGGTGACCTTTCAAAATGACATTTGGGGACCCAGTGCTTCTACAAGTTTCTGGTGGGAGGACTGGGGTTGGAACTCGGGAGAACGTTGAGGTGTTTCCACGTCGCTGAGTGGATGTGAGGCCCCGCGGCCCGCATGTCTGTCGTGAGGATCACGAGACCCTCGGAGCGGCTGCGGGGCCGAGCGGGGCCGGGTTCCTGGGGCGGGGGCTCCGGCCGTGCAGCCCGCCCTCTGGCGTCTGCCTGCCTTGCTCCACGAGCCCCCGGCGTGTGCGAGCTCCTGGGAGACCGTGCTCACGTCCGCGTCCGGAGCCCGGGGCCTCAGAGACGGGCCTTCTGGGGCAACGGGGCTGGGGCAGACAGAGCTAGCTAGGAGGACGCCAGCCCGCATGGGGACCCCTGTTCCAACAGGTCTGGGGTCCTTATGGAAACGGAAATTTGGTCGCAGAAACGGGCTAAGTACGGAGGGAAGACCCACGGCACAGGGAGAGCACGGCCGTCCGCACACGAGGACAGACACGGCCGTCCGCACACGAGGACAGACACGGCCGTCCGCACACGAGGACAGAGGCCCCAGGGGACCCGGCCGTGCCCATGCCTGGCCCTCAGGCTCTGGCCTCCAGGACTGGGGACAGGGAGCCTCTGAGCCACGGCCTGTGATGCTCTGCAAACCCACATCGTCGGGAGCACAGTGGGGGCAGCCGGTGTTGGTCCCAAAAGCGTGGCGGCGGAGTCAGGTGAAAGTTACACATTTATTTAACCCTGTAGAAGCTGAAATAAGGGATCACAGAGTAAACTTTGGGGAGGTACAGACTCTATTTATTTAGAAGATCCAAACTGAACATCCGTGAAAGGGAGGGTCCCGGCAACCGGCAGGGCACGTAAGCCATGACCCGGCAGGCGGGGAGGGCTCCGAGACCCCCTGCCCTCAGGGAGGCCCCGGGCACAGATGCGTCCGCGTCCTCTAGCCAGAGCTCAACGGCCACCTGGGTTCCGGCAGCCTAAGCGGTTTGGAGAAGGAGGGTCGTGGGGGCCGAGAGCAGGCAGGGGTGGGGCAGGGGCCGGCAAGGGCCCTGGTCGGAGGCGCCGCACTCAGGACGCTCCCAGTGAGCTCACTGGAGGCACCAAGGGGCGGGACTCGCGGCCCTGAGAGGTTCAAGTGGCAGAGGGGACAGGCCACTGCGGGCTCTCGTGACCTGAGGGGCTGGGCTGCTGAGTCCCGAGGTCTGGCCATTAGGCTGGGGGGTCACTATCCTTGGCTTTCCCAGGGGGCCCTCTATGCCCCTGAGCCTGGGCGCTGGTGTTTTTACCCCCCCTTACAAGTCAGTTGCTGCTCATTTTTGTAAATAAAAGCATCACGTAGAGAGGACAGGATGCCTGTAATTAGCCCGCCCCGAATGGTCAGCACAGATTAATTGGCAGATGAGTGCGATGTACAGGGACAGGAGGCTTGGGGACGGGTCATGGCAGGGGCACAACGCACGGGGGACAGGACCCGCAGGGACGAGACGCGTGGGGACAGGTCGCGGCAGGGACGGGACGGGTGGGGACGGGGCAGGGCAGGGACTAACATGCTCTGCCCGGCGAGCTGCGCTGACGGGAGGCGACGTTAGATGTGTCAGTGTGTCTGTGACTATTTTCTTCCTTTCTTTCTTTTTAAGATTTTGTTTATTTGAGAGACTGGGAGAGTCAGAGAGAGCACGAGTGGAGGACGTAGCAGAGGCCGAGGGGGAAGCAGGCTCCCCGCCGAGCAGGGAGCTCGGCGCAGGGCTCGATCCCCAGACCCTGGGACCATGACTGAGCCCAGGGCAGGTGCTTCACCCACTGAGCCACCCAGGCACCCTTGTTTGTGACTATTTTCAAGGCATGGTGGCCCTTGCGGGGTCCTGGGGACGCAGGTCAGGGGCGCAGGGTAAGGAGGGCCGGCCTCCCCCCGACCTGGCGACTGGCTGGGCAGTGGGTTGGACGCTGAGCCATGGGCTGGCTGCCGAGGGCGTTCCCGAGTGGCGGAGGAGCTGTGCTGGGACCAGGGGGCGAGGCCAGGACGGACTGGGGTGGCGGCCGTGCATTCCGCTTTGGAAGCCTGGGTGGCATCCGACCAGCACCACAGTCACCGCCGGCTCGGGGCGTGCGGGGCCCTTCCTGCGGGCCGGGCGCCCAGCCGTGCTCTTTGGAAACGGGCTCCGCCGACAGGGACTTTGCATGTCAGCTCGTGATTTGGGGATAACCGCGGGTTCCCGGCCGGCGGCCTCGTGTTCATTTGACCTTTGAGTGCCCTTCGCTGCTCAGCACCTCCTGCGGGCTACTGGCGGCCGCTCGGGGGACGATTCTGCGGTTCCTCGCGCGTCTGGGCCGACTCCATCCCGGCCCCTCCGGCTGCCGCGCCCGCCGGTCCCTCCAGCTCTCCTCCTCCTCACGGGGCTCGCAGAGTGTGGCCCCTGGGACCACCCGGCGCAGGGGCAGCAGCGGGCGTCCGGAGCCCCCCAGAGACACATGACCCGGGAGGCGATACCAACCCCCTCTCGGCATCGCTGCGGCCTCTGAAAGCCATTTCCTGTCCACTCCCGGCCTGGCCACTGAACCAAGGCCACGGCTCTGCTTTCATTTTATTACCTTTCTGGGTCAAGCAGGACGGGTCAGCCAATTATGCCTCTGAGCGAGCTGCCCCCACGGTTCAGTGCCTGCTTCGGCCCCGCTCCCGGCTCACCACCCTTCCTCCCCCGGGACGCGGCTGGGGCGGCCTGGGCGCTGGGAGCGGGGCCGCCGGGAGGAAGGGAAGGCGCCCGTGGGAACCGGCGCTGCAGTTTCTGCTCACGGGCTCGTGCGAATCACATGGCCACATCCGGCGGCCGGGGGGCGGTGGGGGGACTTGGGGGCCGCTTGCCACCTGCCATCTGACCCTGTCCCCGGGAAAGGAGGAACAAGGGGCCCGTAAATAGCCTGAATTCAGTGTTCCATGCGGCAGACCTGTCAGGCCTTTGGCTAATGATCTCAAGCCTTGTCTTATCCGAGGTGTGATGAGAGCCCGAGCCTTCTCAGCCTGACCGGCTCCGGCCCCGTCTCCCCGGCAATGATTCACCACCGCCGCCCACACCCCTCTTCTGCCCTGGGTTACACGACGGGGAGGCTCTGATCCCGAGCAGCGTTGGCCCCCCGGGATCTGCCCGCCGACCGGAGGAGCGCGGTGGCAGCAGCGGGAGGAAACGGGATTCTGTCCCGTAGCTCCTCTCGCGCAGGGAAACACTCCCAACGTCCTCCACAGGCAGCCGAGGGCCCTGCATGTTGTTCCCAGCTTGACGGAGGGGTGGCTGGCAAGTGGGGACCAGCCCGTCCCCTGCGGTTTCGAGGTTCGCACACGCGGTCCCGGTGGCCTCCATCGCCCGCCGCCCGCAGCCCCCGCTTCTGCAGGGAGGACACGTAGGGCTGCTCTCTCGGGCTCTCGGGCGCACAACCCGGTGTTGCCAACGACAGTCCCATGGCGCGTGTGCCATCCTGGGAACGGGCGGTCCGGCGGCGGGAAGTGGGTACCCCTTGACCGACGTCCCCACCCCTTCCCCCGGCCCCGGACGGCCGCCGCTGTGTGGCTGACGGTGGTGAGCTCCGTGTCGTCAGAGCCCGTGGGTGGGATTCTGCAGGGGTCGTCCTCTGGGTCTGCCTCCTTCCACGGAGCTGATGCCCTCCAGCCCCATCCACGTCACAAACGGCAGGATTCCCTTCTTTGTAGGCAGCGTGTCGTGGCCCACCGTAAGCACGAGCTACACCTTCTTTCCCCCCGGTCCGCGGGCAGACACTTCGGACTCCGTACCTTCCCCGCCCTGAACGGCGCCGCGGGCGCACCGGGGCCGAGGCTTCTCTTCAAACTAGCGAGTTCATTCCCTTTGGACAAATACCCAGAAGTGGGATCAGCACGTCCTAGGGCAGCTCTGTTTTTAACCTCCTGAGGACCCTCCGGCCTGTTCTGCAGCGTGGCTGCCCCGCTCGCATTCCCGCCCCCAGAGCAGGAGGGCTCCCCTTTCCCCACAGCCTCCCCGACACCTGCCCGTTCTTGCCTGTCTGATGCCGGCCATTGTGACGGGGTGAGGTGGGATTTCCTCGTGGTTTTGGTTTGCGTTTCCCTGGTGATAAGGGATGTAAGCACTTTTTCATGTACTTGTTGGCTCTTATATGTTTTCTTTGGAAAAATGTCTCTTTGGGCCCTTTGCCCATTTTTTAACAGAGTTATTTGTTTTTCTGCTATTGAGTTGTACGAGTTCCTTAAATGTTTTGGATATTAACCCCTTATCAGATACATGGTTTACACGTGTTTCTCCCGTCCTGTAGGCTGCATGAGGACTCTTTTGATGGTTTTTTTGTTTCTGTATTTTGCTGGGCAGAAACGTCTTAGTGGGATGTGGTCCTGCTTATTCATGTTGCTTCTGTTTTCTGTGAAACCAATCTGGACTGGACGTTTCTTTGCTGGAAAGTTTTCCATTTAGTCTTCTTGGTCTGCTCAGATTTTCTCCTTCTTCCTCCCTCTCTCTCTTCCTTACTTTTCTTGAGAGATGGGAGTGGGCATGAGCAGGCATGGGGAGAAGGGCAGAAGGAGAGAGAAAATCTTAAGCGCAACGTGGACCATGACGCAGGCCTTGATCTCACAACCTTGAGATCATGACTTGAGCTGAAATTGAAAGTCAGGCATTCAACTGACTGAGCCACCAAGGAGCCCCCAGATTTCCTATTTCTTGGTGATTCAGTCTTGGTCGGTTATACACTTCTAGGAATTCATCCCTTTCTTCTAGGTTATTGTTGTAGGGTAAGAAATATATACAATCTTTTGTCTCCAGTTTCTGGCAAGAAGCTCCTAAAAACCTTAGAATTTCCCAAGTGATAAGAATATCTTCTGTCACTTCTTAGGAGTCTCCAAAAGAACACACCTGAGTATGTGCTGCTGAGGGGACTCAGGGTGGGGGCCCTAGGTCTTGGAGCTTTCAGCCTCACCCCCCTACCTCTGGGAAGGGGAGGGGGTGCCTTAGAGGTCAGGTTCTATAGAGACTCTTGACACCAGGACTTGATGAGGTCCCATGCTGGCGAACATGGGGAGATTTGGGGGATGGTGATGTGCTCGCCGGCGCGGAAGCTCCACGCCCTTTCCCCATACCTTGCTCCCTGCATCTCTTCTACCCCCTGCGCCTGAGCTTATGCTTCTATCAGCAACCATTCGTCTAGTGGGTGACACACTTCTGTGAGTTCTGTGGTGGCTCCAGCAAATCCATCAAACCCAAGGAAGGGTTGTTGGAATCTTGGACGTCTCACTGGTCAGTCAGAAGCACAGGTGACACCAGCAGTCGTGGGGCCGGGGGTGTTCCTGCGGGACTGTGCCCTTCACCCGTGAGATCCCTTCACCTGTCGACGCCAGGTGCGTCGTGTCGGAAGAGAGTCACGTTCACTGTGGGACATCCAGTCCGTGAGCGCTGAGAAAGGAAGGATTTTGTGGTGTTAAAAAAAACACACGTCGGAAGTACCTGTTCTGTCGGTGAATGATTGTCCGCGGTAATCTCTTACCATCCGTCGCGTTTCTGTGGGGTCTGTTGTAATGTCCTCTGCTTCGCTTCAGGTTTTCTTTGAGTCTAAGTTACTCTAGCCCAAGTTTTATCAACTCTCTTTTTTAACTTTTCAAAAACCTCCTTCACCCGCACCGTTGTTTTCGGCTACTCTTCTACAGTCTCCCGCCCTTCCTCGCCTGAGCTGAGCCATTTCCTCCCTTCTGCCAACCTGGAGCTTAGTTTGTCTTTTTGGCCCCAGTTCCCTAAGATGTAAGAGCAGTTGTTTAGTTGACATCTTTCTTGTTTCTTCATCTAGTGTTTGTCACATAACCCCCTACCTTAGTCCGTTGGGCTCCTACAGCAAAATATCACAGACTGGGAGACTCATGAGCTACAGAATTTATTTCTTATATGGTGGGGCTGGGGAGCCCAAGGTCATGGTGCTGGCAGACTCAATGTGGTCACTGCCGAGGGCCCACCTCTTCATCGGTGATGCCTTTCCCTGTGTCCTCATGGGGTACAAGGGGCTGGGGGGCTCCGTGGGGTCTCTTATAAGAACACGAATCCTACTCAGGAGGCTCCTCTCTGATAAGCTGAGCATCTCCCCAAAGTCCCACCTCTTAGCACCATCATCTTCAGGAGTTAAGGTTTTTTTTTTTTAAATTTTATTTTATTTTTCAGTGTTCTGAGATTAATTGTTTACGCCCCACACCCAGTGCATCATGCGATCTGTGCCCCCCAACACCCACCACCAGGCTCACCCACCCCACCCACCCCCACCCTCCAAAACCCTCAGTTTGTTTCTCAGAGTCCATAGTCTCACATGGTTTGTCTCCCCTCTGATTTCCCCCAACTGGAGGAGATTAGGCTGAATGAAATAAGTCAAGCAGAGAGAGTTAATTATCATAGGGTCTCACGTACTTGTGGAGCATAAGGAATAACATGGAGGACATTGGGAGAAGGAGGTAAGGTTTTAATAAGAATTCTGAGAGGACACAAGCATTGAAATGGTAGCAACTTACCTCCTTCGCTGCAACCTGTATGTTTTGGTATGATGTGCTTCCATTTTCTTTTGTTTCAAGATGTTTTTGGATGCCCCTTTTGATTTCTTCCTGGACTCATTGGTGGTTCAGGGCTATGTTGCTTACTTTCCACTTCTGTGTGAAGGTTTCCATTTTCTTCCTGTTACTGTTCTCCGGTTTCCTGACATTACTGTCAGAGACAACACTCGATACAACTTCAATCCTCCTAAGTTCAGGGTTTGTTTTGTGACCTAACAAACGATCTGTTCTGAAGACCGCCCCATGTCGCTTGAGAAGAAAGTGTGTTTGGTGCCCTGTACACCAAACTTTAAAATATAGTTCAAACCCAATGTCTCCTCACTGATTTTCTGTATGAGCGATCTGTTTGTTGATGAAAGGGGGCACTGAAGTTCCCTACTGTTATTGTGTCTATTACTACTTTCGGATCTGTTGGCATTTGCTATATTTAGGTGCTCTGATGCTGGGTGGGTAAATACTCATAATTGTTACATCCTCTCTGTCATTAATAATGCCCTTCCTTGTCTCTTGTTACCATTTTGCCTTGAGTCTGTTTTCCCTGGTGGCAGTACAGCCGCCCCCACTGTCTTTTATTTCCCATTTGCAGGAGATCTTTCTCCATCCCTTACTGTCAGCCTCGGTGTGACCTTGAAGCTGAAGTGAGTCCCTTGTAGGCAGCATGGAATTGGGACTTCTTTTTTCCTTTAAACCCATCCACTCTACACCTTTTGAAGAGTTTAATCCATTTATATTTAAAGGAATTATGATAGATACGAACTTACTATAGTTATTGTCATCTTGTCAATTATTTCCAGACTGTTTTGTAGTTCCTTTGTTTTTTTCTTGCTGTCTTCCTTTGGGATTTGGTAATATTCTATAATGATATACTTTGAATCTGTCTGTCTTTTGTATATCCACCATAATGTTTTTTGTGTGTGGTTACCATGAGGCTTACATAAAACGCCTTTTAGCTGTGATACTATGCATTTTGTATATTGTTTGTATTATTATCTGTGCATCACTCTGTGCTTATAGATTTAAGCATACTTGATGTGTATCAGTCCATTTAAAAAATATATATATATATTTATTTATTTATTTTAGAGAGAGAGCGCGCGCACAGGGGCAGGGGGGTGGAGACTCCCAAACAGACTCCTTGCTCAGCACATGGTCCAACTCAGGACTCCATCTCATGTTGCTGAGATCATGAGCTGAGCTGAGCTGAGAGATGGACACCTAACTGGCTAAGTCACCAGGTGCCTCTGTTTCAGTCCACTTAAACATTGGTGTAAACATTACCCCAAACTTACCTCCTGGAGACCTCTTTGAACTTGATGCCCTGCTTCTTCAACATGACCTGAGGAGTCTTTGTCATCTCTTGGCTTTCTGGAGCACTGAGGTGTTCCATATTCACTTAACTCATTTCCGGTCCCATTTCTGCGGAGAACCTGGGTCCCACTTAGATACGAGGAGTGGTATTTGACAACAACAGGTTTGGCACAAGGAGTGCTCACAGCTACCAGGCTGGCCATTTTTCTAGGTCTTTCGGTGGACTAGGAAACCAGTTTTTTAAAGATAATATACATCATAACTTCACACTGGCATTTTAAATTCACATTTAGCACTACAGGGTTTTTACTCAACTTCATTAGTCCCACACCCACACTCACATTTCTGGTCCTGACCTAATTATACATTTGCTCTTCACTGAGACGGTCAGAGCTGTCCAAGGGTAAGAATATCGGTGTTACCCACCAACAAAATGTTTACCAGAAACGGCTTAAGATTTCTGTTCTTGTGTTTTTCTATGGTGAGGGCATATCACACTGGGAGATTACTGTGTTTTCAAATGACTTGAAATAACTCATCTCTATTAATACTGCCTTCTAAGAATTTTGAAAGAATGTGGTTGGAGGCCTCAGAATAACAAGGGAGGCCTCACAGTATGATTTCCCAAGGTCCTCAGTCTGGGAAACAGCCACTGTTTTTCTTTTTCTTGACAATCCCTTATGTTTTATGCAGATTGGAACAGATAGGTTAAGGGCTGGGACGCGGATGCAGTAGCTGAAGTCCTTTCCTTCAGCCGGTGTGTGAGCTTCCTGTGGCAAGAGGCTGGTCTGACCACAGTCCTCCGATGTGGGTGAGAATGGCAACATCTGGTTCCCAGGCCCCAGCCACTTGACCAGGACTGAGGGATTCAGCTATGCCTGTGGTTGCAGGAGGAGGAGGAAGGGGGCAGAGCCCTGGAAGAAGGGAGGGGACAGTCTGAAGCTCTGGGACTGTCCCACAGCTGTTAGGCCTCTATCGCCCTGGCCTTGGGGACTGTCCTCTTTCTATCACATCAATGGCTGGAGAGGGTCCCGAGGATAGAAGAGAGACCGCAGAGGAGAGGGGAGGCCAGGGTGATTGCTGGCCGTACCCCGGGGGGGCACTAACGCCGCCACCAACAAATCCATCAGCCCCCAAGTGTGGAATAGAACAGAATGAGAACAGCAGCGACCTTCAAGGCCGTCGTGACCAATGACAGGAAGGCACAAGCCATGGGTTTCAATCCGTGAACATATTTTTATTGATTGGAAACACGATTTAAGACAAAGCAGTGTTTGACACGCAGAGCAGCTCCAAGTGTTTCTTTAACCACAACCTTGTTCCCAGTGGAACACGAACACTAACAGCCTCCTAAAGTGGAGACAGGACACCACCTGGAGCATGGGCTTGTCGGTGGGCCAACCAGGACGGGGTCTGGGGAGGACGGAGATGCTTCCAGAAGGTGATGGGAAAGTCAGCAGAAAATGAACATTAAACAGGCTTCTCCCAAGGAATCGTCAACCAAATTTGTCTTCTTTCTAGAGGGCAATGGCCCTGGGGTGTGATTTGGAACTTAGCAATAAAGTATAGGTCACAGCTTGGGAAAACTGGACCAGCAGGAGTCACCTGAGGTCCTTAACAGAACCTCAGATTTTGCACTGACAGCAGACGGGGACACAGCAGCTGCACTGGGAGCAGCAGGGTTTGCAGCAGCTGGACTGGGAGCAGCAGGGCTTGCAGCAGCTGGACTGGCAGCAGCAGGGGACACAGCAGCTGGACTGGGAGCAGCAGGGTTTGCAGCAGCTGGACTGGGAGCAGCAGGGCTTGCAGCAGCAGGACTGGGAGCAGCAGGGTTTGCAGCAGCAGGACTGGGAACAGCAGGGTTTGCAGCAGCTAGACTGGCAGCAGGATGACCCACAGCCTGAAGAGCAGCAACAGGGTTTGCAGCAGCTGGACTGGGAGCAGCCACAGGAGCCACAGCCCCCCTTGCAACCCCCACAAGAGCCACAGCCCCCCTTGGAGCCCCCACAGGAGCCACAGCCACCCTTGCAACCCCCACAAGAGCCACAGCCCCCCTTGGAGCCCCCACAGGAGCCACAGCCACCCTTGCAACCCCCACAAGAGCCACAGCCCCCCTTGGAGCCCCCACATGAACCACAACCCCCTTTGGAGCCCCCACAGGAGCCACAGCCCCCTTTGGAGCCCCCACAGGAGCCACAGCTAGAGCAGGAACAGGCTGGCACACAGCAGCACACGGGCTTGCAGCAGCACACGGGCACACAGCAGCCCCCACAGCCGGAGCCGCAGCCCCCACAGCCGGAGCCACAGCCCCCGGAACAGCCACAGCAGGTCATGGTTCTGGTGGGTTGAGGGTGGAGCAGGTCAGAGGAGCAGGTGCGGAGGACAGTGCTCAGGTGTGGGGCCTCCTGGGCCGGGAGCCCTTTATACCCCTGCCCAGGGTCAGGTGAGGTGCTGGACACACGGTCACTTCCTGGTTCCTGTTGTGCCACTCTCCCAGGGAAATCGTATTTGTTTGTTTGATTTTCATCTGAAAATAACCTCAGTGCTGTCGTAGTTTTGCATTTTTCCTTCAGTCCACCGTGTCCCCTCATGTGCTCCCTGACAGACGGGAAAGCCGTCCGTGTGTCCGCGGAAGGTGATGGGAGCAGGGCTCTTGGCTTGGAGGCCGGGTTCATCTCAGCGACCTGTATTGGTCCCCTGGGGCTCCAGAGCAGGCGGCCACAGGTGGAGGGCTTGACAGCAGACGTTCCTGCTCCCGTCTGGAGGCCGCAGGTCCTCGGTGGAGTCAGCAGGGTCGTGGGCTCCCTGAGGCTCTGCGGGAGGATCGTTGCTGCCTCTTCCGGCTCCTGGGGCTGCCGGCATCCTTGACACGCCCTGCGTCGCGCTGGAGCCGGACCCCTCTTCACGTGGCCTTTCTCCCCGTGCGTCTGCACCTCACCTCTCCTCTTTGCTCTCACGAGGACACCGGCCTTCAGTTAGGTCGTCACCTTGTCCGGGACAACCTCAGCTTGGCTCCGCCTGCAAAGACCTGATGTCCCAATGAGGGCGGATTCTGAAGTTCCAGAAGGACACGGTTCAATCCCCTGCACCGTCTCATGATGTTCCTGACGTCCCCCTGGTGCTGCCCTGACCGTGAAAGCCCAGGGACTGTCCACAGAAGGCACAGGGGATGGAGTCCAGGGAAATGCTCTGGACCGGTCAGTCCTGTCCTGCCTGTCGCCTCTGGGAAGAACAGAACTGAAGGTCAGGACAGGACCCAGGACTAGGAAACGACTCGGGATCAGGAAAGGACCCAGGGTCAGGATTGGGTTGAGAATTAGGAAAGGACTTAGGGTCAGGATGGGACCCAGAATCAAGATAAGACTCAGAATCAGAACACTACTCAGCAGTGCCTGAGTGGCCCAGTTGGTTAAGGTCTAACTCTTGGTTTTAGCTCAGATATGATTTCAGGGTCCTGACATCAAGCCCCACGTTGGGATCCCTGCTTAGTTCTGCTCCTCCTCAGCTCATTCTCTCTCTCCCTCTCTCTCTCTCTCAAATAGATAAATAAATAAATATTTTTGGAAAAAAAAAAAAAGAGCAGTACTCAGGGTCAGTACAGGACTCAGGACCCGTGGGGACAGGAGTCAGGATCAGGACAGAAGTTAGGACCAGGTTAAGACTCAGCAATTAGAACAAGACCCAGAATCAGAATAGGACTGAGGATCAGGATGGGACCCAGATAATGAGCTGGGGTCCCCTTCTGGACTTCTAGGACCCGGGGTGTCTGCACCCAGTTGGGCACACGCATTAGGAGAGGTTCCCAAAATGTCCCACTGAACTACCAACACAACAGTGGATCCTACCCTTTGTGATGGGAAACTCCTCAATGAACAACTTAAAAATTTTTTTTTAAATTATTTGGCAGAGAGAGAGAGATTGAGAGAGGGAACACAAGCAGGGGGAGTGGGAGAGGGAGAAGCAGGCTTCCTGCTGAGCAGGTAGCCTGACGTGGGTCTTGATCCCAGGACCCTGGGATCACTACCTGAGGCAAAAGCAGAGGCTTAACCACTGAACCACCCAGATGCCCCAATAAACAGCTTTTATTTAATAGCATGCATCCCTGAAATAGGTGAATTTCTGTAGTATGCATATGATCTGTCCAGTCATATATTGCATGTTAGCTAATTTTTTCATATTTTTGAAGCTGAAACACAAATAGGTTTTAATATGCTTTTCTGTGATCCATGTTGGGGACCACACTTGTAGACCCTTTCTTAAGTACTTGTGGTTCATATACTCCTCTTTAAAATTCAAATGAGGGTCTCCTTAGACAAGTCGATACATATGAACATAAACATAGAATTGTGTGTAAAATTTGTAAGAATTCCTATAGGACCTGATGTCTACCTGTGGTCTGTAGATCCGGTTGGGAACCCACTAGAACAGGAGGCTCTAAGTGAACCTAGATATTTCCTGTGGGCTTCCCATGAAGCTTGAAGGATTGGTTGTGTGGGTTTTCTCACCTCTCCCAAAGTAAGAGGAAAGCAAACGTGACAGGGCAATATGGTGTCAGGTGGTGAACGGCTAAGTGATTTATGTGACCAAGGAAAGGTCACCTGAAGACCGAGGACAGGGCTTCAGATGAGAATACCAACAACGTAGTGATTCCCTTGGAATGAACTGACGGTGTGTGAATCGGAGGAGAGGTCATAAAAGGCAGTGTGGTCCCTTTCACTACCCCTGCCGGGGGAGGCCAGATGCCATGTCACAGCCTACAGAGAGGCCCGCGTGGTGAAGAACCGATTCCCATAGCCACGTGGGGCGCCATCTTGGAAATGGCTCTTCCATCCCCACTCAAGCCTTCGGATGAGGCAGCCACCACCGATGCCTTGCTGAGAACCTCAGGAGAAATCCTGAGCCAGGACCACCCAGGAAAATTGAGAGCTTAAGAGAAAAGAATGGAAACAAGGCAAGCATTCAAATAAAGGTGCGAGAAAAAGCACAGGATGAAACTAAAATAATAAGAAAGAAGCAGAGGAAAAATAACGGTGAAGCAACAGGGGATGCTGCGTCTTTGGAAAAACAGAGGAGACAACTGTCTGCGAACCGGGCCACGGGAGAGGAAGCAAGATGCACACGAGCAAGACACAACCTGAGCAAAGTTAAATCATGGACACGGAGCAGATCTCACAAGAAAGGAATCTGGGGAGAAAATCTGCTGGAAATTTGAAATCTAGAAAAAACGGACACCTTTCCAAAATAAAATGAAATAGTAAAATTCACATGAAAAGACCTTGAAAGCTTGAACCGACCAATCACCCTGAAAGTCAGTGAAATTTTCACCAGAAATCCTGAGCCCTGGAAAGCCCCAGACGCAGATGACTTTACCGATGAGGTCCCACAGCCCCCCTGCAAATGCTGGGGTGAGCTGGAGGACAGCTGAGCACGCCCTCTCATGCCGCTTTTACCACTGTCATTTCAGAATCCGGCAAAGCACAGTAAGACAGAGGAAAATCGTCAATCCGCTTCAGTGTGAACGGAACTGCACAATTTCTAAACCAAATACAGGAACGATCAGGTCGGTCCTTGAAAGCAGCCAGTCATAGTCAAGGAGGGCTTATTCTAAGAAGGCTAAGGTGATTCTCGCTCAGGAAATACGTCACCGTACTCCCTACCTCGTGGCTCAAAGGAGAAAAGAATTCACACGATCAGCTCAGCAGGTGTGAAGAAAAGGGTCCACGAGCAACTTATGACTTTTCTGCCCAGAGGTGGAGAGACAGAAGAATCTCCCTTAAAAACTCGATCAAGTCTGTCTGTCCAATCCCCACAGCACCCTGACGGTTACTGCAGAAAGTTCAGACACGTCCTTCTACATTTACGTGTGAGACCAAGATGTGGTCCGTCGTGACTGTGGGGAAAGAAAAGCGGACAATTGGCACGGGACACGTCCATCTCCAAAGAAAAGCAGCCAGAATGGATATTGAGAAAATCAGGATAAGAGATCTGAGCCAGGTTGTAGAACTCCTGCTCAAAGCTCCCAGAACAACTGCTCTTGTCACTCAAGTCACAAAAGTCGCAGAACTCCTACCACGAGGTAGGACATGAGAGGGACGTTTCCGCAAGGACAACAGAAGTGCTGGCACCCGGGACACCCCAGCCCTGGCATGAGCCCTCCCCTGACAGCAACGTGGCAATGGAAAGAAGAGTGTCCCCAAACTAATCTAAGTGCAATTCTAACAGTCCCGGAAGGTCACGGGAGAATTGTTCCTAACTCTTGAATTACGTGGGAGAATCAGGCTTCACGGATCACGAGGAAGGGAGAGCCCACCCATCACCTGGGCGATAAATCAGGGCAGGGCAGCGTTGGGGCAGGCCGGGAGAAGGGGGGATGGCGGGGGTTTGGGCCCTGATGGAGAGCGTCGCGAATCAGGGACAACAATTACAGGGGATCCCACGGCACCCCCTCCGTGTCGGGAGACCCTCTGAACGCTTGCTGCGTGGTGCTGGCTTGAGCCCGCCCGCAGACCTCAGAGGTGGGTCCCGGCACGGAGCCTCTGTCCAGGTGACCAGACCCAGGCACCCCTCGGCTCTCACCGGAGCCGGGGTCATAGAGGAGCCGTGAGCCCTGCTCACAGGGGCCGGTTCGTGGACAGGCCGGTTGCAAGCACGGACGGTGTCCAAAACGGGGAGAATAAACAGAACGAGGCATGTGCTTACGCGAGCAAACTGCATATCAGAGAAATCGCGGGCTGGACTGATGTAAAGAAACGCGGCTTAATTAAAAAAATGCAGGGCTCAGCAGGAGGGGCCGCGTCCGTCTGCAGCCAGCCTCCGGGCCGGTTTGAAAATAAGAACATGAACACGACCCTCCGTGTATTTCAGGAGGGACCCCCCCCCCCCGCGTGGGTATGTCTGAGCTGCGTGAGTGGGTTCTGTTTCAGAGGAAGGAAGGGACGTGCGGAAAAATCAAGAGGCGCTTCAGCCTCCCACCCCGGCCGGGAGGCAGCGCGGCGGCGACCAGCCGCGAACAAACAAGAAACGATGTTCAAAGGAGCTTGTGATCCCCGCCGACCCTAATCCCCGTGCTCACTGGGAAGATAGAGGGAGAGTCAGAACAGGGGAGAAAGGTCCTGTTGTTGGTAACCCACACCCACGGATTACATGTCAGGCCTCTGCGGAGGCCGCCCGGGCGCGTCCCTCCCCCGCCGGAGCCCGTCCCAGGCCGACGGCCTCCAGTTCTGGTGGATCAGGGCGCGCGGGGGTGCGTGGGCTCGAGCAGGGTTGGGGCTGCCTGCCTGTCCTCGCTCGCCGCAGTGGTGCCCTGTGGAGACACACACATCCCAGGGGAAAGCTTTGCTTTTATCAGGTGTTTGGAGATAGTGCTCCAGTGTGTTTGGGCTTGGGACGCTCCAAGGGACATCTGGGACCAGCCAGACGTCCGCACCCACCTCACCCCACGCCACAGAGGGCTGGGAATCTGCTGTTTTGGCAACATTTTCAGGGCTAATCTTTGGAATTCTGTAACTTGATAATCATATGTCTTACTCGGCGGTGTTCTGGCTTCATTTTTCCCAGAACGTGTCACTCCTTTTTTTTTTTTTTTTTAAGATTTATTTATTTACCTTATAGAAAGAGAGCGTGGGGAGGGGGAAGGAGAGATAGAATCCCAAGCAGACCCGAGGGGCTCGATCTCACGACCCCGAGATCGTGACCCAAGACGAAATCAAGAGTCTGATCCGTCGACCGAGCCGCCTGGGTGCCCCAGCACATCCCTCGTTCAGGCTGCGGAAGGCCGCCTATATTTTTAGCCTGGTTCAGCTCCACGGAGCGAGGCCTGCACCACGTTTCAGGGGCCTCCGCTTCCGCCGGGCCCTGTCTCCGGGCTCCCACGCGCACCGGGGCTTCCTACGCCTTCCCTGGTGTCCGCTCTCCTGCTCCGAGCCATCCCGGGGGGCTGCGGGCCCTGCTTCCCTTGTGCCGTCGGCCGGGCTCCCTGGCGCCCGGCCCCTGCTCCCCTGCCTCTGCCCGGGCTTCCTTTTTCAGATTCTTAATGTATTTTCGATTCTTTATTTAAATTCAATGTAGTTACCATGTAGCATGTCACTGGTTTCAGGAGTCGCGTTCAGGGGTCCAGCAGTCGGGGTTAAGCCGCAGTGTTCGTGACACCACGTGCCTCCTTCGTGCCCGTCACCCAGTCACCCCAGGCCCCCCCAGCAGCGCTCAGTGTGTTTCCTAGAGTTATGGGTCTCTTATGGCTTGTTTTCCTCTTTGTTTTCTTCTTATTTTATTTTTCCTTCCTTCTCCATGTTCATCGGTCTCGTGTCTCACAATCCACAGCAGTGAGATCACGCAGTCTTTGTCTTTGTCGGACTGGCCCGTTTCCCTGAGCGTAATGCCCTCTAGTTCCATCCGCAACAACACGTCTCCCAGGGCAGGGAAACAAAAGCAAAAATGAACTCTGGGGACTTCATCAAGATAAGAAACTTCTGCCCAGCAGAGGAAACAGTCAACAAAGCGAAAAGGCAGCCCACAGACGGAGAAGACATCTGCGGAGGTCTCAGCTGGGAAAGGGCTGGTACCCAGGACCTAGAAAGAGCTTGTTAAACTCAGCCTCCACCCCCCGAAGAAACCCAGTCAAGAAACGGGCAGAAGTCACGAGAAGATACCAGGAAGGCAGACACATGGCGCCAGACCCATGAAAGCATGCTGGGGTCCTTGCGTGTCCCCACCTGGGGCTCCCGGTTTCGGTTCCGGTCATGATCTCAGGGTCCTGGGCCTGAGCCCGCTCCCTCCTCCCTCTCCTCCTGTCTGCTGCGCTCTCACACTTTCTCTGCAATAGCTAACTGAAGACCTACCTAAATACATACATCCAACCCGAGCTCCCCCGTGGGCGGCCGTGGAAAGCAGAGCGTGTTGTTCGAGGAAACTCAGCTCCTCTGTATGTAAATTATGTCTCAAAGCAACAGAGAAGGCAAAGAAAACACAATTTGTAAGAAAGTAAAAAAAAAAAAAAAAATCACCCTCACTGAAAAGAAAGTAAAGCCATAAATGCGGTGCCCTTTTCCGACTGGGACACCCACGAGACGAGAGAAGGTCACCCCGACACACTCGGCGTCTCGGCCGCCCCGCAGCAGCCGGCACCGGGCGCCGTGCGGGGGCCCGCGCAAGCCGAAAGGCACAGTCGGCCGTGCTCGCCCGTGTTTGCAGACGGGTCAGAGCTAGCAAGTCCCCTCTAGTTAAGCCTCTTTCATGACATGGATGAAAATTTGGCAAAAATACGAAAACCAGGTTTACGTAGAAAATTTTAAAATGTAAAATGAAATGGAGCTATCTAAGGAGAAAGGTAAATTGGGCAAATTAACCGAAATGTCCCCATTGTGTGATGAGATTACTGGTTCCTTTAACATTTTCCCTTATGTTTGGAGTCTCTTTCTTGGCACGGCCAGCTTGTGTTCCGGGAGCAGCAGTGTAGCAGTGCGAGGGCTACTAATCATGCGGAGACATGGCTGGGCCAGTGGGAGGCGTTTGTTGGGGGAAGGGGACCTTCTGCAAACCCATCCTCAGCTCGTCGCCTGGGAAGGCAGGGAAGACAGGTGGTCGCGGCACTGACAGCCCCGGCCATGGGGAGCAGGTGCCCGGAGACAGCCGGCAGGTGTACAAAGGGCTCCCGGCCCAGGAGGCCCCGCACCTGAGCACTGTCCTCCGCACCTGCTCCTCTGACCTGCTCCACCCTCAGCCCACCAGAACCATGGGCTGCTGTGGCTCCGGCTGCTGTGTGCCCGTCTGCTGCTGCAAGCCCGTGTGCTGCTGTGTGCCAGCTGTTCCTGCTCCAGCTGTGGCTCCTGTGGGGGCTCCCAGTCCAGCTCCTGTGGCTGCTCCCAGTCCAGCTGCTATGTCCCCTGCTGCTGCCAGTGCAAGATCTGAGGGTCTGGACAGCAATGTCAAGTGGCCCGTGCCGATGCAGGGGCCCCCACCCCCAGCCCACTGCTCTGGGGCTCTTTGACTTCACGCTCTGACTTCACCATCTGCACCCCAGCTTGGGCAACACGTTCTCAGGATGAACAGGACCCCGGGACCCCCTTCTCAGTGACGGGGCCTCCACTTGGCTCGTCTCCCTCCAGGACCCTCCCTCTCTCCCCCTCACCCAACTGAAGACCCCAACCGGCCGACAGAGGCCCTCGAGGCAGCTCGGACTCCTGGGACCCTGGGAGCAGCCCCTCCTCTCGGGAGCTGGAATGACCCTCTGGCTCCCTGTATGTCAAAGCCTGATCCCAGGCTTCCAAATAAACAGCTGATAAGCAGAACTCTCTGCCCTCCCTTCCTGTCTGCGGCCCCCGGAGCACCCTTCCCAGCCCCGTGCGCGCGTCCGCCCCGCTCTCCCGCCCTCATCCCCTTCGTGATCTACATCTGACATTTCTGGCTTTCTGCCCTCTGCCCCCATGGCGTCAGGCTCTGAGGGTCAAGTGTGGAATAGAGCTCCACCGTCTGGAGGGGGGGCCGGGGCTGGCGGCTGCGAGACGGTGGCCGCCGTGGCGGGCCATCCTGTGCGGGCGTGGGGTGGGGGTTTCCTGGAGGCTGAGACTCTTCAATGGAAGAGAGTCGGTGGCGTCTGTGCCGGAGAGGAACCTCCGGGAGCCCCTGGGTCTCGGAGGAAGCCATAGGGAAGTTGCTGAAAGAGTCCGAGTTTTACCCCTTACGTAGCCGGGTTCCTCGGAAAGACCCAGGATGGACAGACGGGACGTCCTGGCCTCCAGACTGTGCCAACAGTCTGCGGCCTATGCCCCCAGGGGGCACTTGGTTTCCGTGACCCCAGGGAGTGTGTGCAGTGGCCTTGGGAGCCTCGAGGGGGTCAACATGGAAACTGGGTGCTTCCACGGTTGGTGGCGGGTCCAGAGGCCACGCCCCCAGGACTCCCCAAGTCCACAGCGTTGGCCCAGGGGCAGGTCTCGGCCTCTGCCTCTGGCTCTGTTGCGAGCCCCGAGCGCCCCCCGGGACCGGGTCCCAGGCCCGAGAGCCACAGGGATGCTGACCCAGGGGCCACAGCCACCTTGCGATGCCCACGGGTGGTGGCAGCAGTGTCTGTGGTCCGTCCACGTGGCTCAGCAGCGAGCGTGGCTTGGATCCCGAGACGCCGCTGCGCCGGCGAGACCCCACAGCGGGGCCGCCGAGGGGAGGGTGGGGAGCTGCCGCCTCCCGCCTCTAGGCCCTGGCCGGGGACACGTGGGGACAGCACCTGAGCCCACCGGGACCCGTCTGTGGTGGCTCCGGAGAGCCATGAGAGGGGTCGCCCACACTTCCCACCCTTCTTCCCAGCTTGATGGCAGTGTTCCCCCGATGGCTTCTCTTCACCTGGAGCTGGGTCCCCGACACCCACGGGCTGCCGTACCCCTGCCTCCAGAAGCTCCCGGGCACGCAGGCCCCGAACAGGTCCTCCCTTCATCCCAGGGCGACAGCAGCCCAGGGGCCGTGCAGACTCTGGAAACCCTTCCATGCCACGCCCGCCCCTCTGCCTGCTCCCCAGGCCTTGCTCCCACCTCTCTGACCACCTTTCTGCTGGTCCGCAGCGGCCACCCCCAGGTCAGGCCTGCCCCTTGGTGTCCGGCCCCACTGTGGCCCCTCCAAGCCACCCTGGTGTTTGCTATCCGGTGGTGGGAGCCACTTCCCCCGACCCCGCAGGAGAAGTCACTAGTGCACGCGCTAGAGGAGACACACGAGGTCGGCGGCAGCTGTGACCCGTCGACCGGAAAGTGTCTGATCCATTGGGGCTAGGTTGAGCATCACAGGAAAACACGACAGTGAGGAACCATAGACCATTTCTTCTAGGAAACAGCAGTGGAGAGAAGCCGGCTGGGTGGGCTCGGAACAGGGGCAGAAACCCAGGGACAGCCAAGGAGGGGTCCCAGGTGAACGCAGCGGACAGGGAGCGCGGGCGGTGCTTGGAAGGAGTTCACAGACCTGGAACACCGAGGCCGGCGGGACGGTCCCGAAAGTGAGAGCAGGGGGTGAGTCACCCTCCTCCAGGACACGTGGCACCACTGGGCTTGGAAGGGAAGCATTTGCTGGGGAGGCATTTGTGAACATCGCCCCTCGTGGGGGGGCGACCCAGGGAGTCCGCTGCAGGACTGGCCGGCGGAGCAGGGCCTCTGTCCTTCTGGCCGCTGCTCTGGGTCAACCGCAGTGCCCCGCACATGGCAGATACTGGATGACTTCGCGGAAGGCGTGCACGGGTCGTGTGCCCCAGGCCTGCTGTGGACGGGGTGGGGGTGTGTGGTTCAGTGGCCAGACTTTGCTCAGGGGGGACGGCTGGAGGCGGCCGGCCGGCAGGGGGCGCTGCTCACCAGGAGATGCCGGCGGAGCCCGAGGCTCAGGGAGATTCCCGGCCGAGTCCCTGCCCCAGACCCTGGTGACCACGCAGGCATGGCAGTCTCCAAAGGGACCCCTTCTTCCCTCTCCCCCTCCTGCTCCCACCCCTACTTCTCATGCTCACGCGCTCTAGCCCCAGGGTGGGCCCCAGGCACAGCCCTCTGACGCGGCCTCAGCCCGCAGGGCCCTCCGGCCTCCCCGAGAAGCAGTGACTCCTGAGCCGACACCCTGGGCCCCACAGACCCCACCACCCCCATCTCCTCCACCCCTCCACCCCCACGTCCCCCAAAAGGATGAGGGGAAACGGGGACTGGGAACATCGCCGACAGCCCCCCTGCAAGGCTGCCCCCAAGTCCAGGTTGGGTTTTCAGGAGCAGCGGGACCCCCTGCCCCCGCATCCACCCGAGGCTTCGCGACTCCTCCTGTCTCTTCAGGGGTTTGTTCACCTCCGTCTGCTTCTCTTGCTCGGGTATTGGCCCACTCACGGCCCCAGGGCCTTTGCAAGTGAAAGAAAGCCCCAGACTAAACTCCGCAGTGGGGGACGGGACGGTCTTCCTTACGCGCAGGACATCACGTGCAGAGGGACCCCGGGCTCCTCCTTGCCTATCCCGGTTGCTGAGACAATTCCTGGAGTCTCTTCCCGCGCAGGGGCTGAGGCTGAAATGCAGATTGTGGGGCGGCTGTGAGGTCAGGCACGGCCTGAGCCCCTGGGGGCTGCCGGATGCAGGTTAGAGGGCTGCGGGGTGCACCCCCCCCTGCCCACAAGGACTGAGAGAGGTGCCCCTGTCCTGGGCCTCTGGGTCGTTCAGCGGTGATCTCAGGAGGGAGCCTTAAGGCAGAGGCCTTAACCCACGGAGCCGCCCAGGCGCCCCTCGTGAATAGAGTTGAACATTGAAACACCAAGATGGGGATTTGCTGCAGGGACTGTCCTGTGCGTCATATGTTCAGAGGGACTCTTGGCTTCCATCGGCCAGATGCCAGGAGGCCTGCACACTTCAAGTCGTGGCAACTGAAAGTGTCTCCAGGTAGTGCCCAATGTCCCTCGTGGGGCAAAATTTCTCCCAGCTGGAAGCCAAAGCATCATAAAAATTTAATATCTATGGCTGGAAATGAACAATCCTGTCTGATTTTTTAAATCTACAAAATCAAACTATATGTTTAAATATTAAACATTTTGTCCTAAACTCAGAAACAAGACTTGGATGTGCCTAATCATTCGGTTGGTTAAGGTGTTGACTTACACAGCCCAGCCAGTTCAATAGGCGAGGAAAAGAAATAACACCACACATATTGGAAAAGAGGAAATAAAATCGCTCTGCTTAGTAACATGATTTTTAACGTGTGAAGTTCCAATACTTCTATTAAAAAGTTGATATAGCAATACAGATGGAGCAGAGTCCATAAAAAATTATGTTTTGATGACAAGCAACAATCTCTTAAAAATTAAGTTTAAGACAGATCAAATACAATTTTAAATTATAAAATATTTAAAAAATCAATTACTTAGGCAAAAAAAAAACTAAAAAAGAACAAAGAAAATTACAACCTATTTTTGAGGGAATTTAGAGATCTAAGTAAATAAAGCCAAATACTGTATTTATGGGCTTGAAAAGTCACATTTAGGGGTGCCTGGGTGGCTGAGTGGGTTAAAGCCTCTGCCTTTGGCTCAGGTCATGATCCCAGGGTCCTGGGATGGAGCCCCGCATCGGGCTCTCTGTTCAGTGGGGAGCCGGCTCCCCCCGACCCACCGCCTGCCTCTCTGCCTACTTGTGATCTCTGTCAAATAAATAAAATCTTAAAAAAAAAGTCACATTTATAAAGATGTCAATTCTTCCAAAACTTAATATGTGGAATCCACGTCATTTGTATCAAAATCCCAGAAAGTAAATTTTGCTGACGTTGACAAGCTGATTCCAAAATTCATATGGAGATTCAAAAGACCCAGAAAAGCCGTAGCAGTCTTGAAAAACAAAGCTGGTTTGCTTTGCCACATATCAAGCCTGGTAGGAAGCGAGAGTATCTAGGAGAATGTGGCGTGAGGGAAAGTTTCAAATGTTTCAAAGGTACACGCGGCTGCGGCTATGGTATCGGACACACACGGTGTCCGGTTCTAGTCCTACATATTGTACGACAACCTTATTCTGACCACAGTGATGGTTGGTGCAGTGTGCAGTGATGGTTTGAGATCAAGAGACTACCCGGATTTCGGGAAAGGTAGCTGACCCTCACCTCGTACCATACGCAGAAGTAATTCCGGATGCATTGCATTTCCAGGTGTGAAAGATGAAAAACAGCGACACTTCTATAGGAAACCTAGAGCCATTTTGTGATGCTCCGCCTTCTCCTGAGGCGTACCATGTAACAGTTTGTGGCATTTAATTTTAAGAAATCTGCCGTTATAGGAAAGCTTCAAGGAAATGAAAAGCAGGCAGAAGAGTTGGAGAAGATACTGAGAAAGCATGTATTTGATGAGGAACTAGTATCAGGATCTTGTGAATAAGTTAAATATAATAATCATAATAATGACTCTCCTGGGTCACATGATCCAAGAGAAAAATCAGCAAATGATTTGAACAGACGTTTCACAAAGAAAATAGCCAAATGGCTAAACATAGTAAACACTGCTCAGATTCATGAGTCATCAGGAAAGTACAGAATTAGTCACAATGTGCTACTACCACGTGCTGGTAAGGATGTAGGTCGGCTGGGGCTCTTGTGCATTGTTGGAAGAAGCACAACTTGGCACAATTACTTTTTTTTAAGACTTCATTTATTTACTAGAGAGAAAGAGAGCACAAGCCACGGGGAGGGGCAGAGAGAGAGGAGGAAGCAGACTCCTCACTGAGCAGGGAGCCCGACTAGGGGCCTGATCCCAGGACCCCGGGGTTAGGACCTGAACCAAGGGTTTAACCGACTGAGCCACCCACGTGTCCCTGGCACAATTACTTCTGAAAGGGATTTCCTTATGATTCAGCAAACCCACTCTGGTTATATACCCAACAGGAATGAATGCTCTTGTCAACCAAAAAACCATGCAAAAACTTCCAAAGCCATCGTATTCCTAAGACTCAGAACCGGACGCACCTCATATGTCCGTGAAATACAGAGCAGGTAAGTAAACCGAGAGGTATTTGTGTGATGGAACTCCACGTGTCAAGTAAAAGAAGGAATTGCCACATACAAGCGTGGGGACCAACTTCACAGTCCTGAACGTTGAACCCATTAGCCAGTCACAAAACAATGCATCCTGCATGAGTCCACACTTAGGACTGACCAAACAAGACGACATTAGCCTGTGGTGATACAGGTGAGAAGAACGGTTGGGTCTGAAGGCTTTACGCGAGAGGAAACAGGTGGGAGCCTCACACTCGTGGGTCATTTCAGCAGATGCATCGCTCAGCAGAGCCATGCAAACTGCCAGAAAGAATAATGTAAAAATACTAGAGATTGGAAACACAGCAACAGAAATAAAAACGCCCCAAAGGGCTCAAACTGAAATACAAAGATCGAAAAAGAAAACCAGCTCATCCAGGAGCCGCGCGATGAAACCAAACGACCCACAGGCAGCTGGAATCCCGGCTGCTTAAAAGAAGAAAAGGAACAGAGGAGGCGGAAGAAACAGTGGCTGAGGATTTGCCAAAATCAAGGATAGTCACCGCACCAGTTCGGAGAATCCCAGTCATGGCTCAGACGGAAACACGCACGCGCGCGCACACTGTGGCCAATCGTATTTAACTTGCTGGAAGCCAGTGACCATGGGAAAATCCCGCAGACCGCGGGCGCATGAGAACCACATCACCTGTGGGGCAACGTGGATGAGAATTAGAGCAGGGCTCTCGCCAGAAACCACGCGAGGAAGAGAACGGGCTGGGGTCTTTGAACTGTTAACAGAAAGGGGCGCCTGGGGGGCTCAGTGGGTTAAAGCCTCTGCCTTCGGCTCGGGTCATGATCTCGGGTCCTGGGATTGAGCCCCGAATCGGGCTCTCTGCTCAGTGGGGAACCTGCTTCCTCCTCTCTCTCTGCCTGCCTCTCTGCCTACTTGTGATCTCTGTCTGTCAAATAAATAAAATCTTAAAAAAAAATGTTAACAGAAAATAACCATCAAGCCAGAATCTATATCCAGTAAGTCTATCCTTCAAAAGTAAAGGAGAAACATTTTCCTAAACAGGTAGAAACAGAGGGACCTTTTTCCAGCGACCAACCCTATAAGAAATATTTGAAGAAATTCTTCAGGTGGAAGAAAGGTCAGAAGTAGGTCAGAGACTTGATTCTACAAAAAGAAGAATGTTGGAAATGGACAAAATGAAAGTAAAATATTGTCTTTATTTTTGCTTGCTCTACAAGATAACCAGCTGCTCACACAGTAATAGGAACACTGAACTGGGTGAGTATAAGTTGGGTAAAATGGGGTGTAGGGCAGCCCCTGAATAGGTGTAGGAGGGAGGGGCCAGGAGCACCAGGGCCTCGCTGCACACATGAAGCCGTGTAATATTTACCGGTGGACGTAAATCATGTCAAGTGTATGTTGTACACGTTAGGGCAACCCCTAAAAATTGTGTTTTGAAAAAAGAGATATAAATAAGTCAATAGAAGACATGTCATGGAATCATAAAAAATGCTGAACTAAACCTAAAGAAGACAGAAAAAGAAGAACAAAGAAACAGAGGGCAAACATGAAAAATATCAAACGGTCACCCAAAGTCACAGAGTTTGATCTACGCCAGTTGTCGCTGAAATTGTGAATGTTCCGGACACAACAGCCAGAGGCCAGGATTGTCCTGGTGGATAGAGGCGATGTCCCAAACCCACTTCAGCACTACAGCTCGGCCGGCCGGCGGTGAGGGGCTGGGGAAAGATAGACCGTGTTGACCCTCAGAGGGATGTCACACAACGATAAAGGGGCCAACTCGCCAAGAACACAAAGTGATTGCAAACACTAGGCACATAATAACAGCGCTCCAAAACACAAGAGGCAAAGGCTGATCCGGAAGACCCACCCTGAGGACAGCCGCGGTCCTCGCCGGCACTCGGCACTCGGCAGAGGTCAACAGGAGCAAAGAAGACCTGACACCGGCCTCGGCAGCTTGACCTAACGACACTTATAGAGCATTTCTCCCAACAATAGGGAAAATTTACTCTCTTTTAACGGTTTTTAAGACTTGAAGTCCAGTTAGCCCTCCACGTTAGCACTGGGGCGGGTGTACGGCACAGGGATGTGACAAGCGTGTACGCTGTGCTGGGCCCCCACAGGCGCGGCCGCCGCCGGCCACCACCCACCGAGAGAACATGCCGTGGCCTGTATCCCCGGGGCCGGACCTTTCATCCCTGTGACTCATTCCCTCCCGGGCTGGAAGCGCGTTCCCCCAACCCCTTCACCCATTTTGCCCCTCGCCCCTTCCCACCCGGCACCCCCCAGTGTGTTCTCTGTAGTTATGGGTCTGCTTCAGCTTTTTTTACTTGTTTGTTGAGAAAATTCATTCCTGTCAAGCACACATAGACCATTTGCCATGATAGAGCATCTTCTGGGCCATAAAACAAAGCTTACCAGACCTAGAAGAATGCAAATCACATCAAGTATGTGTTGAGCAAGTGGCATCTGTTTCCCGTCACCGGGAGAAGACGTCTGAGCACTGCTGTCCTCTGCCTGCCGTATTGGAATCGCCGAGAAGCACACACGCAGTCACGTGCTGGATGGGACAATGCTCTTCTCACAGAAAGAGACAGAGCGGGCTCAGGCTCAGGCTCAGCAGCGGCTGTCGGTCCCCCACGGCCAGCTGGTCCCTCCTGGCAGCTGACGTGGGGCCATTGGCCTGAACGCACCCTTCTTGTGCTGCCGCAGAAGGACCCTGTCCTCGCCCTACAGGGGACCCAGAGAGCAGCAGGTCTGGCCAGACGCCACCAGACACACATGCTTAAGCAGAACCAAGGAACACACAGTGAGTCTGGAACAGGAAAGAGAGTCCCCCCAAGGTGACGAGACCAGCACAGGAGCGGGGCTCCTTACCCCCGGGAAGACGGCCTCCAGGCCGTGGCCCAACCTCCTGCGGCCGCGTGGGGGTCTCACCACTGCCTCTCCCAAAGCAGCAGAATTAACCTTGACATCTGCAGCACGAACCTCTCCCTAGCGAACTGGAAACCAAATCAGACACCTCAGAGTAGCCCGAGTGTCAAAGAGGGAGTCTCAGCGGAAATTAAAAAAATATTTTGAACCTGAGTGACAATGAACGGGCAGCGCAGCAGAAGCCGCGGAGGCCGCGCTTAGTGGGGGCCTTGCATCCCCGGGGGCATCGAGAGGACGGAAAGGCGCCTCATCAGTCAGTGAGCAGGTGCCCCGCGCTGAGCTCTTGGTGGCGAGCCCAGCATTAGGGAGAAAGTGACGAAACCAAGGAAACCGGATGAGAAAGAGAATTGTCCGCGACACAATAAGCTCCCTGGGGGCCCAGCAAAGTCGGAAAGTCCTCCCCCTCCCGCTTCTCCTCCTTGTCACCATCTTCTTCTTAAATCGTTATTTATTTACTTACTTATTTGACACAGAAGGGGGAGAGAGCACGAGGAGGGAGGGGCAGAGGCAGAGGGAGAAGCAGGCTCCCCGCTGAGCAGAGAGCCCCATGTGGGCCTTGATCCCAGGACCCCGAAGTCAGCTGAAGGCAGACGTGTAACCCACTGAGCCTCAGGTGCCCCAAAGTTGAAGGTTTCGAGCATGGCTGACTGTGACCGGCACCGGGCGCGGCAGCAGACGGGCACTGCGGACAGCTCCACGCCCACGGGGGACGGGGCAGTGTCATTCAGGTTCAGCTTCGGTCTCGCGGGGCGCCCGGGACAGTCCAGGGCATTCTGCATTCTCACTGCCCTGGTGGGTCTGGGCTTCTGTTTAGAGCCCTCAGTCTTGTCCTGGTTTGCCTGTCACCGGAGCTGGCTCTGGGCAGGCGAGGTCTTTGACTCAGGAGAGACCCCGCAGCCCGCCGGTGCTCCTGTTGGGGGGTCGCTACCAGCTGCCTGCGTGTTGTGGGTCTCAGCCTGGGTAGTGATGCTGGGGATGCCTGGGCCCTCCCGTGCGCCCGCACTACTGGTGGGGGGCCCATGGGGGCAAGTGTCATGGCTGGACGGGCCCCAGTGGTCCTTCTCACGATGACAAGACACACTTGAGCTAGAGCCATCAGGGGGCTCTGCGGAAGCTTCCTGACTCACAGGCCCTGGAGGGCGTAGGTACATCTGGGGCCACAGGTCAAGGTCGTGGGGAGAGGAGAGGGAGGCAGCATGGACCTCGGTCTCTAACTCTGGGGCTGGGGGTGGGGGCTGAGGGTTCACGGGTTCACTCTTTGTCGGTGTATGAAAGGCATGACAGTGGGACCGGGGCGAGGAGGGAGCAGCAGGGGAATGCAGCCGGGCAGCGCGCTGTCCCGGTCACCCACCGCTTTCTCCCCAGCGGAATTCTGCGGGTAGGCGGCTGGGCTCCTTATCTCGGCCGCCGAGCTGGCGATGTGATAAGCCGGAGGTGGGTGTCTTTGAAGCGGCCGTCAGAGTTGCAGGCCAGGCTCCCCCGGGTCCCCTCCTGCCCCACGGCTCTGGCTCCAGAAGGAAGCCGGGATGACTCAGGGCCGGGCTGTGTCCATGGGGGTCATGCCCCCCAGGTCCGGGGACATCTGGGGGGGACCACCCGCTCTGAGTCCTCGCTGGCTCGGACGGCCTGTGCCCAGTCTCTCCGCACTTAGCTGCGTGCATTGCAGAGATTCCACAGGCAGTTTCAAAGGCTCCCGATCTGCTTATCACGTCCCAAGGATGCCTTTTTAACTCCTTGCACATTAAAATACCAAAATCTGGCTGGTTCGCTCTGAAGGAAAGTGGGGGGTCGGTGAGCCACAGTGAGACTAGATGTTCAGAGCAGCGGCCTGTCCGCCTTTGAGGCCCCGGCCTCGCGCCCCAGACCTGACAGCAGCTTGCGGGGGCTCGGACGCAGGGACCCGACTTTTCAGCTGCCTGATGGGTAGAGCTGCAGAGGCCGAAAGCCCTGTCTCCCGGGTGGGCCTCGGCAACTTTGTACGACATTAAGTTTGAAACTTTGTATCTATAGACATTAAGTTTGAAACTTTGTATCTCCAGAAACGTATACTTGCTTGGAAATCTGTACTGTCGGGCTCCTGCTGAGAGCCAGTCCCTGCCGCCTGCCGCTTGCTGTCCCTCCGGCGGGGACGGGGCACGGGAGGACATGTGCTAAGGGGCAGGAGAGGCACGGCGGCGTCCCAGGCCTGGCGCACCGGGGACAGTCATGGCCGGGGAAGGAAGCCTCTGTCTTGTGAGGAGGGGTAACCTTTCCGGATTCCTGATTTCTGAATGTAAAAGCGCCCCAAACAATTGTGTTTTAGCTTGAGGTTTTGCTGGTCTCTGAAATGATATAAAAGGTGGTTTGAATTTTATAGTCCCACTGAATGCGGAAGCATGGGGAAGGATGACAGACAGACAGGGTTGGGGAGAAGCCCAGCCTCGGTCAGTAACTCAGAGCTCTGGTTGCAGGCGAGCCCAGCTGTCCTCGCTGGCAGTCACGCTGGCCTGGATGCCCACCGGCCCGGGGACAGCCTCTGAGCCCACATTGCGGGTGTGTGGGGGGGTGGGGGGGGAGGGCGGGGAGCTGGCGCGCTGCGCCCCCTGGCGGCGAGAAGGCCAGTGCGGTCCGCGAGCCTCCGCGACTCTTGAGCACCAACTCCTGTTTGGGAGAAAGTTCCTTTTGGGGGAAAACCAGAAGCTGCTTGGGTTTGCCGCGGCCGCCCGAGGACCCGGACAGCGGTGGGTGGCTCTCTGCATGGCGCAGCAGAGGCGTGCGGGCGGTTTCCTGCCTACCAGCCGATGCCCCAGGTTTGCGGTTGTGGCCGAATCCATCAGCGCCTGTTTCCCGTCCCTGGGATGGTGGGGCCACCCCGGCTGCTCCCCTCAGACCCATGTCTTGAGCTCTGTCCTCTCGGGGTCTGTGCCCCTGGCCCACCTCCCAGCTCCTGCAGGTCTCTCCAGGCTGAAGCTCTCCTCCACTGCTCTCAGCAGGGCACGGGCCTCAGACTCATCCTGCCTTCGAGATCACCAGGCCAGAGGCCCGACAAGAAACGCCTGCGGGTGCTATAGCTCGTTAATGATCAGTACAAGACTCCAAGCCGGTTCTAATGCGTCAGTAATCAGCAGAACCCTGGGAGGGATAGAAAGAGCACACACGGTCCACGCAGGCACATTCAGCGTCGGACGCCTGGGCTCCCAGATGGGCTCATGTCCTGCCACCTGCTTGCCAGCCTGTTTCCAGCGGTCGTAGGTCAGAGCTCACAGGGCTCACGTAGACTTTCCCTGCTGCTCCGGATCGTGAGAAACAGCACTCTCTCTTTCCTGTTTTGCCAGCGGAGAGCCCACAGTTCAGAAAAAGCACCAAATCACAATATCTAGAGCCCCACCACAGGCCCCCGGGTTCGTCCGCTACTGGGTCGGGGGAGGTATTCAGTGGCACCCAACAGATGCGTGCTGCTAGGTTGCCCGAAGGAGTCTGGATTCGGGAGTGCGTCCCAGGCCCAGGCTCCCGCCACACCCCCACGCTCTCCCCTTACCCTCGGGCACCGTGGCCCCTGCCCGGCCCGGCTCTCGTCCACATGGACCTTCTCACTGTTGTTTCTGCGTGTGCATGAGGGTGGATCCGGGTTCTGCAGAGACACGGGCCGGTGGTGTGTGTATGTGCTGTCGGCACGCAGGCACACTCTCTCCCTCAGTTTAGCTCAAGGAATGAGCTCCTAAGACTGTGGGATCTAGCAAACCTGAAGCCCAAAGGGGAGATTGGATTTCCTGATCCCAGAACTGAGCTGTCCTGGAGGCTGGACGGTCCGGTGCAACTGTGGACACGGGTTCTGGAATGGAGCCGGGAGAGGAGAGGCATCGGGGCAGAGCCGGCCACCAGATGGCACTGTTGTCCGGCGAAAGAAAGCGGCTCCAGGGCCTCAGGGTCCCGGGAAGGGGTGGCAGGGGACGCTGGCCTGGGGGGTACCCGCCTGGGCGGGCGGGGAGGGCCGTCCACATGGCAGGGCTGCGGGAGATGGGGCAGCGGGCCCTTGGGGAGCTGTGACTGGGTTTTCCCATGAGGTGCTGAGCTGGGCGTCCCCCTCAGAGCAGGCTGACCTGAGAAGCACCAGGTTTTCCTGGAGGCTCATCATTCGCCTCCTGGGTCAGGATGCCGGGCCCCATCTCCCCAGCCACCTGCCCTGACCCGCCCCCCCCGGATGCGCACGCTGTCGGCATTGTCAGTGTGTCCCTGTCTCCTTCTCGCCTGCTCTGTCTGCCCTCAGCCTCTGACCTTCGGTGAGGAGTCGTTGTCCTGAACCCCGAGCTGCGAGTTCAGACAGGACGAACCGGGCACCCCGTCAGCAGGTTCGGAGTGAGCCCACGGAATAGCATCAGGCATCTTTAGGGTCCCCTGGGACTGTGTCCCTCCCTCCCCCCGGAGGGCAAAAGCATGGGCACCTGGGCGAGAGGTCCCTGGGCCTGTGATAGCCCTTGTCCGCTTGTCTGTTTACCTCGTCTTGAGTCGGGGGCCTGGGACCCCACACCGCACAGCTCGAATCGGGCCGTGGCTCTGGCAAGAGGGTGAAGTGAGCTCGGGTCTCTCGTCAGCTCTCGCAGTGTTGGGAAGGAAGCAAGTGCGTGCCGGTCAAACGCGGGGTCCTCCTCGTGCGGCCATCACGCAGCCGGACTCCGAGGCCCAGGCCCTCCCTGGCCGGCCCTAGAGCCCCCGTCCTGCTGTGAGTCCGGCGGCCTACAGAGCCCAGACGCCACGTGCCACTTGCAGCTTCGGCTCTACCCGGGCCGCGCCGTCTCTCAGATGGGCCTTTCCTGGGCACGGGACCATTAGCCCCGCGCAGACCAGACTCTGGGAAAGGGCTGTGCGGTCGTCGGGAGAGGGACCCTGTGCTGGTCTCTGGGTCATGGCCGCTGGGATGTTCACTTCTTCCCTTCGGGCCGTGATCCCTTAGCTCAAAAGCCCACCCGCACCAAACTCAAATTTTGACACATTCGTTATTTTGAAAATTAGCCCAAACAAGCAGACTGTAGCCCTTTTAGTGCCAGCCTGCTTTCTAGGGCCTCACCCGCTCGGGAAATTCTCCTCCTGCGGGGGGTCTGACGACTGAGGACGTGATCGCAGGTCGGTGCTGGGCCTGCCCGGAGCTGCGTTTGAGCTGACGGTCGATCATTTGTCATTTTCCCATACCCCCAGCTCTAACCGGTACACGGCCCTGCTGTGCTCTGCCCCCAGGAATCTGGGCTCAGCAGTGTCCGGACAGTTCCATGCCCGTGGAAGGCCACGGCTGTCTGCGGAAGGCCGGTAGGTGTGGGTGCACACTGAGCGAGGGCTGGTCTGCTGAGCTCACCTGTCCCCGGCTACCGACACGAAGGATCTGGCTCCTTGGTCCTTCGTGGTGGGGAGATGCTACTGGCCCTCATGCGCAGGGTACACCGCAGGGGCGTCCCTGCAAAGATGAGATGGAACCAGTAGGAGAGACAGCTGGTTGCTGGAAAACCAAATGACGTAACGAGTATTCTCTACCTAAACCCCAAAAGCACTTTAGAGAACTTAATACCCACTTATAACAAAACCCAGGGTCAAACAAAGGCAGGAAGAAGCTGTGCGCTTGGTTTCAGAGGCCAGTGGAAGCGCGATTTAAAACTACGAGACCCAACGCGTCGTCCCTAAGACGAGGATGAAATCAGACTTTCCTGGAGAGTCACCAGCACTCTTCATCACGGTGCTCGTGCTGCTGGGCGGGTGCCTTGGGTCTGGGGCTGGTGCTGGTGGGGCTCGTGGCGCGTGTGGAAGAAGGGAACAGCCTGCCACGTGGGGTGCCCGGGTGGAAGGCTTGTGGCCTGACCTCTTGTTTGCTATTGACAAAGTACTCGTAGACGTTCGAACTCACTCCGACCGCTGGGTTGCCCGGTCAGCCCCAGCCCAAGGCGTTTCTGGACACTTGATGTGTGAAAGTGACCAGAAGGCCTGGCACCGGGACACGTAGGTTGTCCTCTCGGCTGTGACGGACTGGACGCCCCGCGCCCCCGTCAACCCAGGATGGATGAGCTCGCTTGCGGCTTCCTTCGCACGTGTGCGACCCCCTGGGCTCTCTGCGATGGCCCCGGCCATCAGCATTTCTTCTCACACGTGAATTTCCTGTTTACATCATCTGTCCCTGTTTCCACTAGCCCTTTTGTTTTCGTCTTTTTAATTCGAACTGCAGATATGCTCCGGCTCTTCAAGCCCAAATTGGATCTCAGTCTTCGCCGAAGCGTGTCCGTGTGGTTCCCAAACGCGGATGTCTGCCCCGCCGCACTACGTGTCATGGAAACAGCAAAACAATACAAAACAGATGATCTGGAAATAACGTGATTTTCCACCAATCGGGTGATTCTTTCAAGCACGTGACACACCTACGTGAGGGGACATGTGCAACCGTGGGACGGAAGGAGCCGCACCGACACACGCCGGCCGAGAGAATTCCTGGTCTGCAGACACCCGAGGGGTATCGGCGCACGTGGCCACCCTAGCTCGCAACGCGCGAGAGTTTGCTCCCAACACCGGCTCACATCGTCTGCGCTCGGTGGGGACCCGAGGGAGCTCGCAGAAGCCCTCCCTCTTCAAGAGCCCATTTGCCACCATGTCACCTCGTAGCCCCAACCGGACCGTCCTTCCGTAAAGACAGCGGTTCACAGAGTAAGGGGATCTCGTCGGGCTGCGAGACATCGCCCGCCTGGGACCCTCCCGCTCAGTTAAAACAGTTCATAGGTGAATTGGAGACACAGTTTCTAACTGAATAAATAAAAAAAAAATAATAGTACAAGAAAGAAACAAGGAAAGAAAAAGGAAGTGAATGGGTAAAGAGAAAGGCATATATTAAAGAAACAGGAAAGAAAGAAAATCCAGAGATTTTGACAGAACGGAGGGCTGGTGCTCAGTCCTCAACAAGGTCCTGGCGAGCCTGGCCGGCCCGAAGCCGGTGGCCCGGGGGCTGGAGGCTGTGGGCGCCGCCGTCCCCCAGCGGGACCGAGACGTGTTTCCACACGTGGGGACAGTGGGACAAGGTAAATACACACGCCCTGTGTGTTGTCACCGCACCTGCCATCGCCAGGAGCCCAAGGGGCCGAGTGTGACCAGATACACATTTAACAGAAAGATACAGAGCCACGGCCTCGGGCTTGGACACCAAATTAACTCACTTTATTTATCAGTAAAATATAGGGAAGGAAGGAAAGCCGCACCACGGATCTGTTCTGGGAGATGCACCCCCTGGAGGCCCGTCGCGCCCCGCCCCTGTGGTCTCAGTCACACAGTCCCCAGGAGAAAACCCCATCACAGTCCTCGGTCTAGTCTCCGACACTTTTAGCTTTTATTCTAAGTACAGCGGGAGCCACTGAGGCTTGGAAGCGGGGAGCGCGGGGGGCCAGCTCGGGTTGGTTAGAAGCCCCGTCGCTGCCCTGTGAAGACAGAGGAGGAGGGATAGGGGGACCCGCCAAGGGCCCGGGCGCCTTCCAGGTGATGGTGGCTGTGACGGCCGGAGGGGGCCGTCAGCCAGCTCTGAGACTGCATCTTGGAGCAGGAGTGAGCTCGTCCCCAGCAGGACAAGCGGGCCGGCTACTCACCAGGGGCCGGGGGCCGGGCGGAGCAGAGAGCCGGGAGCCGGGCCGGGGTCTGTTCGGGGAAAGGCGGCTGAGAGGGTGACTGGGCGCTGAGGGACAGGAGAACTGAAAAATGTCTTTGGTGGTTTGGAAGATCTGTGCTGGTGACAGGTACCATCGGACTCACAGGCCAACAGACAGCCACACTCGCTGTGGCCCACAGCCTCTGGCTACCGGTATCACACAGGAAGCTGCTACTCCTGCAGAAGGACCTTGCTCTGGCCAGCGCCCATCCATCCCGGGTCAGACAAAGGACTCCCTGCTGCCCGGAAACCCACACTCTCTCGCTGGCGGCCCATTCTTCACCCCCAGGTGCCCAGCAGGGCTGGGGACACCATGACAATGGGCCCCGGGCTGCCCATGTGCGCAGGACACTGGGCTGGGTTCCAGGCTCCCCTACTGTAGGTTCGGCAGGGCAGGGGAGAGGGGGACGCACCAGGCCTCCAGCCAGGCTGTGGTCATCGGTCGTACATCCAGAATCACAGCGTCCCACCGGCCCAAGGATTGCTTTTCCTCGAGAACCTTCTCTGGGACGAAGCCACCGGTTCTGGACACCGAGACGAGCCTTAGTGTTCCCCACGGCCGCCGACAGCCGCTGCGGGCCACGGTGGGTCAGCGGGGCGGGGGCCTGCAGGACGCGTGTGCGCTCCGGAATGACAGAGAGGGGCCCTTCCCAGCCGTGACAGGCCGGAGGGGCGATGGCAGGTTCAGCCCCCGCACGACCGTGCGCACCGCGTCTCTGCATCAGCGCCGGTGACCCGTGTTTATCGCTCCCCGCCCGCCCGTCCGCGTGGCCGCTGAGAAAAGACAGGGGCTTCCTCTCGCGACTTCACACACGGAGGCACGGTTGGCCTCCGTCCCCCCGAGCACGTGCCGCTCCATCATTAAAGCAAACACAGGCTCTGAGACACCGCCCGAGCTGGGTTCGCAGCCGCCAGGCCCGAGTGCGGGAAAAGGCCAGCTCGGCGCGACGTGCAAGCTTGCCGCCCGTCCTGCAGGAGAGCTTGAGGATTCAAGCACCAGACCCGCCGGAAAGGAGCAAAAGGGAACGTCCCCCCCACCCCCGCCTCGAGCGGGAGACCTCGAACCGTCTGGTCAGAGCCGCAGGACAGAAGGCACTGAGACTACCGTCCAGCTCGGCACATCCCGTGCTTTCCCATGACAGAGAGGTGGCATTCGGACCCGTCCCCGGGTCGTGATTGTGTGTGAGGGGGCAGCGGGAGCCACAAACCCCGAGGGAAGGGGGCGGCAGCCAGACAGGACTGGGGTCTGGGTCACAGCTACCCCAGAGTAGAGCCTTAGACCCGTGGGGCCGGGACCCAGGGGCAGCCGGGCTCAGGCACTGTCTTCTGTCCCCTGAGCCATGGTGGCCGACGGGCTGACGCGTCTGGGTCTCTGGACGGGGAGCTGCAGACAGCCAGGGTCCGGGGAGGTCGGGTGTCCCCGCCGACCGCTGAGTGCTGGAATTGGGGAGGGGGGTGTGTCCGTGCCCGACAGGACGGAGTAGACGACGCTGTCTGTGGACCCACTGCCCTGAGCCGGCATGTGGGGGTACCCGGCAGAGGACGCTGTGCTCCCCAACCTGGGTGTTCCCGTGGGGTGTGAGGCCTTCAGTAGACGGTCACAGGGCGGGGGGCTGCAGCTCAGACAAGCTCCGTGGGAGCACGGCGACTCGGTCCAGACACAGCTGGGTGTCCCAGAAGGTGCCGGAAGAACCGTGGGTCTGAAGCACCGGTGGGGTCACGCCCCTGGGCATGGGACCACCTGGGCGTGTCCAGCAGCCTGAGGACAGAGACCCCAGGACGTCCCGTTCGGCAGCGTGTGGGGCCGAGGGGTCCCCTGGTCCAGAGTGGGGGTCTGCAGAGGGAGCACTGGCCCCCAGGAGCGTGAGGAGGGGGCCCGAGTCCAGAGATCCCAGGCGCCCCGGCCCCTGCGGTCGTGCTGCCCGGCATCCGAGGGTGAGAGGGACACTAGGCCCAGGGGAGGCAGCACATGGCCCAGGGACCCTGGTCGGGGAGGGCAGAATGCACGTCCCGAGGACCACAGAGGACCAGCTAACTGCGGGAGGGGCCGCGCTCCCAGGTGACAGAGGAGGAAGGGGGCGATTGTCACAGGGGAGGGGACGGTGGCGGGACGTGGACTGGAAGGAGAGGTGCGGTCCAGCCCCCGGAGAAGGAGGGCCTGAGGTCGGCCTCTGGGGCCGGGTGCAGCCAGTGGACGCCTGGCCTGGTGGGGAGGGGTTCCCGGGAGTCTGGGGCAGCCGCAGGGGTCTCTCGCCACACCTGCAGCCCAGCGGCCCCAGGAGCAGCCCGGAAGCCCATGGTTCTAGCAGTCCGAGGGCAGAGCGGCTCGGACGGGCAGGTGCGGTGGAGAGAGGTCGGGGCCTGCCGTAGGGGACGGGAACCCCGTGAGCCCTCTGTGGCCGTGCCTTCCCAGGGCCCCTTCTGTGACCCTCGGCCGTTCCTCTCGGGCTGCCCCAACCCCCACACGCCCCTGCGGTCGCTGTCACTGCTGTGGACCCCGGGTCCCCAGTGCACGGGGCCCTCGCTCGGTCTGTGGACAACCCCGGGTCCAGCCACCCCCTCCAGCCTCTGCTCTCAGGACGCCCCAGAGGCTTCGGCCATGGGGTCCAGCGTCCTGCCACGACGCTGGTCCCGGGGGCTTGTGAAGGCCTCCCGGCCTCCTCCTGGGGCCTGCTCCCCGGGCCGACAGCCGGCTGCGTTGTCTCCACCTGCACGGCCGGCCCGGGCTGCGGCTGACCACCCGGGTGGCCGGGCCGGGGCTGATGCGTCCCCCAGATGGGGCCGTTTTCGGAGATGGCGAGCCTTGCGTGATGGCGCAGACGGTCCCCGGGGACCCCACAGACCTGCAGAACATTACCCCAAATGAAAGGGAAGGAGAGGGAGAGACAGACGCGGTGTCCTGTAAACAGTCTGATTTCTCGATGTAAACCAGATTCGGGCCCGGGACGTCAGGTAAGCGTCTGTGCCAGAGCCCGGGCCCCCCACCCCCGGGGAGGCCCGGCGGTCTGCATCGCCTACTCTGGGACACGTCAGAGTGACCGCCGAGACATTTCGTAATTAGGCAAAATTGGTCTTGCATTCCTTCCCTAAATCCCCCAGATCTCCGCAATTTCAGGTCTTCTCAAAAACGAAAACATTTGGTAATTCAATGACACAAGTGAAAAAAGCATAGGATGTTCTCTCAACTGGAAAATACCAATTAAGGAAGCAATTCTGACTTTCCACCCACCTCGGGCCGAGCGGGGAGCTTCTCTCCGGGGAGAGGGGTCTGTGGGGACCGGGGCCCCGCGAGGGCCGAGGCCGGGGCTGCTGCCGGTGGCTTCCCCGAGAGCGCTGCCCGGCGTCCGGGCTCCGGGGAGGGCCGGGGGCGGCTGTGGGGACGCAGGGGAGGGGTGCGGGGGGGCCCTGCCGTCTGAGGTGGGCATTTGGGGAGGGGCCGAGACGGCCTCCCGCTGTGTGGCAGCACCAAGGACAGTGTCTGGGCCCTGGGCAGCCGCGGGGGTGGTCGGTTTCCCTGCAGCCTGGCCGTGTTCCCCACCTGGTCGTGGCTCCTGCGGGACCCCGGGCCCCGCTGCTTAGGGCAGTGTGGTCTAGTCACTGACCATCCCCACTGTCTGGCCTTGGCACCTCCTCCTGCTCATGGCCTGGCTCAGTGCATTGTCCTGACCCATCCAGTGTCCTCTGGTCTGTGAGTTGTGTGTGGATCCCGCCGGGGTCTGCTCTGCTAACTCGGGGTTTCGAGCCTCTCGCTGCTACAGAGCCAGGGTCCTTGGGGTCTTCTTCGCGTCCAAACCCCACACTGGTGCTACGGACTCCACGGCAGGGGACGTGGTCCTGCGTCCTGTGGGTGACCGTGACCCCCAGGACCGGCTTGGAGCCGGTGTCCCGCTCGGCCCTGCCCCTGTGTGGCCCACACCCTCACAGTCACTTCTCCATTTCAGACGGTTGAGTAAGAATCAAGCACAGAATAACACGTTGTGACACAGGAAAATTACACGGCGTTCTGATTTCAGTGGCCGCACGAGCCGTGGAGGGGGCGCCCAGCCTTTCCCGACCATCCTCGGCCACCTTCCTGCCGTGAAGGCAGAGCTGGCCGGGGACTCCATCGACACAAAACGAGAAACCTTTAAAATTTCTTTCAAGAGAGGAAGAGGGTTTCTCTGGAGCCGGAGCCGGGGTGAGGCCAGCTCAGGCTGCATGGTTTCCCGGGATGGGGGGGCTTGGGTAAGGGAGGGGGGACTCGGGGTTATCGACAGTCTCTGTTGCACCAAGACTCACAAACTTTCAGGACAAAGGACTCACTCGATGTCGTGTGCTCGGGACGTGCGAGGTTGCGGCTGCAGAGCTCTGGGATGGAAACCCGGGGAGATTTCTCCTCTTATCTTTAGACTGAAATGTTTCCTTTAGGTTATTTGCTGACGAGGCAGATGCACAGTTCTCGGCAGAAATAGAGCCCATGTTTTGAGGTTTGGTGAAATCATTCTGACCTTGGTGGAAGTTCACGTGTAGCTTTCCTGGGGGCCCGGGGCCTGCTGACACAGAAACCCGAAAGTGTCCTTTGTGACCCCTGAATACCCATTTTCTGGGGCTGCTGCTGCGTCCTGAGCCAAGTCCACACGCAGAAACTGTCCAGGCCCGGGGCTGAAAGGCACCGGCCTCCGTCTCCACCTGCGCCGAGCGACCCCCTCTCAGGGGAGCGGACGCACCTGCAGAAGGTGCTGCTTCCGGCCCAAGCGCAGCTGCGCAGACACGTCCGTCAGGGCACACACGTTCCCGACACCCGCTTGTGGCAGGCCATCAGGCGGGGAGACGGAGACTTGGCCCTGGTCGTCACGGGCATCTCTGTCCTCCCATAAAGACCCAGAAGTCCGTCCCCCGGAGCCCGGCTAGGCCGGGAGGGCCGATAGTTCCAGCTCCAGAGGAGGGACCCGGATCACGTAGGTGAACCGCTCGGGGTGCTGGGTCCGTTCCCGCCAGGGAGCAGGGTTCTAAGCCAGTGGTTACGGGGGCGGGGCTCATTCTTTTTTTTTAGAACATAATTGCTGGGTTCAGTGAGGTGACAATGACAGGGTCCTAGTGACACGCAGACACAGACACACAGACACAGACACACAGAGATACAGACAGACACGTAGACGGGCAGACACACACGCACGGTCTGGGCACGGCCCCGGCACTGCACGGCGCCCCACGGCCCGAGCGCGTACAGGAGCACAGCTGGGCCGGGGTGGGGGTGTGCTGCGGGTACTACAGGAGTGAGCCCGAAGCTGCGGTCACTCTGAGGCCTGAGCTGGAAGCAAGAGCGGGTCTCGCGTCAAGCGCGCTGACAGCGCGGGCAGAGCAAGAAGGACCTGCCACGGACGCTGGGGCCTCTGGGCTGAGCGGCGGCCCTGGGAGGAGCCGGTGGGGGCTCTGACGAGGGGTGGGGGTCCCTCGCATGGGCGGGTCGTCGCAGGGTGGGTGCTCATCCGTCCTGTCCCCGTCCCCCCGGTCCTGCCTGCCCTGGGCAGACTCTGGATGCGTTTCCCGTCGCCCACTTATGCCAGACGGCCTCGCGACCAGCCCCAGGCCCGCGTCTGCGCCCCGGCCCCGTTTCCCATGTGAGGAGACTGAGGCTCCCAGAAACCAAGCAGGCAGCCCAAGGTCGCAGGCAGCCCAAGGTCGCAGGCAGCCCAAGGTCACAGGTGGTCCAGGGTCACAGGCGATGAGGGGCCGGGGCCGTCATCTCCGAGGGCCGATTGCATCAGACCTGTGCGCGGACGTGGGTAACGGATCCAGATGAGGTAAGCCCCGGCAGAGCCAAGCACATTTTCTTCTGGCAGCAGGAAAAGTACAGCGGGTCACGGTGAGTCAGTCAAGGCCGGCGTGCTGTTCCCCCCCCACCACGTGGCCCCTTCCCGGGTCTCCGCGGACAGCCTGGGCCCCTCACATTGGCCGGCCTCCCCGGCCCTCGCGCGCTGAAACCTCTCCCTGGGACGGCGGCCTCCGAGCAGCTGTGTCCTTGGCCGCTTTCTCACGCCACGCACGCACGGCCCACTGCTGGGCCCCGCGAGGCCCGCTGCAGGAGCGGGCTCCCTTCTCCCTGGGAATGCGGGCCTCCAGCCTTCCCTGGGAGTCGTATCAGTCAGCCCTCTCCAGAGAGCAGAGCCGGCAGAAGCAGAGATAAATACGGGCAGCCACATCTCTGAAAGAGGAGCCTCGTTCGGTCGTGGGCGCCGGCGAGTCCAGACCTTGCAGGGCCCGCCCGAGAGCCAGGAGACCCGGCAAGCACAGGAGGCCGTCTGCGGGGCAATGCCTCTGGCGGGGGAGTTAGTCTTTGTTCTATCCAGGCCTTCGGCCGACTGGATGAGGCCCACCACACCGCGGAGGGCAACCTGCTTTACTCAGAGTCCACGGTTTTAAATGTTCGTCTCCCCAGATGCCCAACAAGCTGACGCACGAAAGTAACCCTCACAGATTCGTTAACGTTTGTCTCGTGATGTTCAAAACGAGACTTTTCAACTTGACATTCAGCTCGAAGGTCAGGCTTGGCCAGAGAGAGAGGGAGGAGTGTGGAACCACGCCGGGGACACTCAGACCGTGGTCCTCACTCTGACGCGTGCTTGGGCAGGGAGGAGGACCGACTCCGGAGGCCAAGGGAGCAGCCTCCCCGCGTGGACGTGGATGCAGACGGGGCCTCCTGCTCGAGGCCTCGGTTCGGAAGAACTCTGACGCAGGTGCACGCTGCGTGGCGGGGAGACGGCGTGACAGCCGCCGAGCTGTGCCCACGTGTGCATGTGGCTCAGAGGGTAAATGTCGAGTCATGTGTATTTTAACAGTAAAAATGTGCTAAGGGAATCTTTACGGAGGCGCACGTGGGTACAGTGAGCTACATGTGAAGTGTGTAATTTTACGAACGTTGACACGTGTTCACCCACGAAACCGTCAGCGCGACCGGGAGGGACGCACCGTCACCCCAAAGGCTCCTCGTGCCCTCGGCCACCGTCCTCCCGCCGCCCGGCCCCCCAGCCGGCTTGCCCGCCGGTCCTCCTGCCCGCGCGCGTGCTCTGCCGGTTTCAGAGACGTGGGATCGCTGAACACGGTGGGTTCTTCTCTCCGTCGCCTCGAGGGGCACGGCGGGCCGGGTCCGGGCGCGTCCAGGTCCGGCTGCTGCAAGGAAGCGGCCGTCACGGAGTGCGGGAGCCTCTTGGCCACAGCCCCCGTGTCTCTGTCACACCCGGGGCGGGAGTCGGGTCTCCGGGAAGGTGCTCGCTCCCGCGGCTGAGAACCCCCAACCGTCCTCCGAAGCAGCTGTCTCCCTGCGCGTCCCCAGCCCCAAGCCGGCCGGGCCCCCACCTGTTGCCCACGGGGGCCGGAGCCCGTCCTGGCAGCTGCGGTGCCCTGGGGCGAGGACTCGCTGTGGCCCGAGCTCTCCGGACGCGCTGTCTCCTCACGCGCTCCTTTCCCATCTGCGCATTTCCGTGACGGGACTGTTCCTTTGTCCCCGATTTTCCTCCGGGGACACGTTTTCCTCCGTTTGGAGCCGCCGCAGTTATTTTTACATCCTGGACGCGAGCCCTCTGAGCTCGGCGGCTTGCAGACGCCCCGCATCTGCGCTTGCCTTTCCCTCCCCTGCGCGTGTCTTCCGAGGCGCTGAGGCTGCAGGTTTTAATTCTGGTGGCGTCTAATTGATGGGCTTGTTCTACGGACCATGCCTCTGGCGCTGCGTCCGGAAGCCCGGCCCGGCCGTGGCACAGAGGCCGCCGCTGACATTTCGTTCAGGGGCTTCTAGCGTCTTGCCACGCACCCAGACCTGACGTTGCTCAGCGTCGCAAGCCGAGCATTTCACTGTATCTTTCGGCAAACGAGCATCCCATGGTTCAGCCACTGGCTACCAACCCGTGTCGGGAAGTGTCGGGAAGACTGTCCTTCTCCACCGGACTCGCGTGGCAGCGCCGCTGAGATCGCCAGCAGGACCCGCGCCCGCCCTCTGCGGTCGCGCCCGCACCTGCGTGTCTCTCCTGAGGTCGACTCTGCCCCTCTGAGCTGCTGCAGCCTCACGGACACGGACCGCCCGCCTTTCCGCTTCCTCTTCTCAAAGTGCTTTTTTTCTCTCTAGGTCCCTCGCGTGCCCATGACCTCCGGGGACCGCGCAACCTGCGGCAGAGTTCCACGGAGAAACAGAGCTCGTGCCGGCCGGCTGCCGGCACGGCGTTCGGGTTGTGACCCAGGGACAAGATGCGTGTCTCTGGGCACTTGATGCGTGTCCCGTTCTGTCCGCAGAGCCTCGTGCTTCTTGCTGAACGGGCCTTGCACACCTTTTGTCTGACTCATTCCTCAAGACTTCAGATTTTCCTCTAGTTTTACATGTTTTTTTCCTATTAGTTTCAGTTGTTAATCGGTGGAATACAGAGATGCACTTGAAGTTAATAGGCCTGTGGAGATACACTCCGCGTACCACGGCACGAACCCACCGACGGCAGCAAGCCTGTCGTTTTCGGTATGTTCGCAGGCAGGGCACCATCCCCATCCCGTGATGCAATTCTGGAACATTCTCATGACCCCCCGAGCTGGCACTCCCCGTGGTTCCCGCCCGATGATCCCGCTGGCTAAGCCACCACCAGTCTGCTTCCGGTTCCCACGGACCGGCGGACTCTGGGCACTAGGCGGGAGTAAAATCTGGGGCCTTCCGCATCTGGCGTCTCTCACTGAGCGATGTCTTCAAGGTCCATCCAGGCTGTGACCCTCAGACCTCAGGCCACTTCTTTGGTGGCAGAGGGTTATTCACTGTGTGGACAGAGCGCGTCTGGCTCACGTGTCCACCAGCTGATCGGTGTTTGGGTTATTCCCACGGTTTGGTTGTTACGAACAACGTGAACTGTGAACGCTTGGACGCGGTCTTGGGTCTCTCGGTGTGTACAGGACCGGGACTGCCAGGCACCAGGGTGGGGGCTGCCAAACTGGTTTCCAACATCCCCGCACTGTCTTACAGTCCCGGCGACAATGTACGGGGTTCCCGTGCAGCCACGTCCCTGAAGACGCGTCCTGGGCTCCCACCTGCTGGAGCCGGCGCGTCCGTGTCTGTAAGGCTGGTCTGTGGTCCGTCTGCTCTGGGTGCGAGAGGGATTCCAGCTCCCAGAACTGCTCTCGCTTTCCCTGGGTGAGCCGTGGGGAGGCCACACCGTGTCTCCGCTAAAGAGGCTGAGACCCAGCTGTGGGCATCCGGTCCCTGCTTCTCCCCGTCAGGAGACGTGTGACGACAATCGCCATTTCCTGAGCAGACCTCGGGCCACGCGCTTTATCCGTTTTGCCTGTGGAGAGCTTTGATGGTTTTGTGTCTTTTAGGAAATTTGTCCCTGACACTGAAACCGTCAAATTCCTTGACAGAAAGTTGTTGGTAAGACGCCCCGTGACCGCGCCCTCCAGATTCGCTCTCTTTCCTTTATTGATTAGACCAGGAAGGGAAGCCTCAGTGTCGGCGGCTTTCTCGAATTCCAAGAGATGAGGGATCCGGGTAGAGCCCGCGGCACGGTGGGCTGCTCACCCCCAGACCCTGGAGGCCGGAGCCTCGGGGGACCGCTGGGCGCCGCTGTCTTGGACACTCTGCTGGGCACCTTGCACGCTCGGAGCCCCCGAAATCCACCTCGTATTCTCGGTTAGTGTCCCGAGGGCCACCTCCCCACGCCAGTCCGGCCGGGAAGAGGCTGATCCTGGGGCAGGAGGTAAGGACCTGGAGGAGATGCTCAGTGGGAGGGAGGAGGGGTTCGTCTAGACTCTTGGCCCCGTGTCAGACGTGGGCTCGTGGGCGTCCTGCTGGGGAATGCCACGCATTGCCACGGGGTCAAGGCAAAAACAGGCGGGAGTGCCAACATGCGCAGAAATCAGCATTACCGCACCGAGCTCAGTGATCCTCTGCTGAATCGTCTGGATGCGGGATGCGTACAGACACGCCTCCCCACTTCCTGACTGTGGCTCCGCGCGCTGATCTCCCCAGACTGAGACGGCAGGTACCCCAAGGGGACTCAAGCCACCGCTTCTTGGGGGACAGGAACTAACTGCTCCTGCCTCGGAGCTGCCAGCTTTCTCGGATTTTTCCCGAATGGGCTCCGAAAATACTTAGGCCCTAAGTGTCCTTCGGGCACCCTTTGCACCGGGCCCTTTGTACCGGGCCCCACACTCGGGGCGGCTCCAGATGCCGCCGCTGCTGGTGCTGCTGTGGGCAACGGGGGGTCTTCCTTTGGTGATTCTTCAGATGACCCGAGCCGGGACACAAAGCTACGCCCCCCGGCCCTCGCTGTGCACTGTGGGCGGACCCGCAGCCCTTCTCTGGCTGCAGGGGACGCTGCCCAGGGCCTGTGGGCAGATGCTGCGGAGCAGTCGGGGCGGGGCGGGCTGCGGGTGGGGAACCGGAGAGGAGGCCCCTGTGGGTGGGGCGCGTGTGTGCGCGGCCGGGCCCAGCGGGCCTCCTGGACACCGTCCTGACCACAGGCTTCCCAGAGAACCCGTCCCTTACCACCTGTGTCCTGTGCAAGAGGTCCAGGAGCCAGTCATGCCCGTTGTTATGAAGTGACTGCTGGGGCCTGTTTCTGCCTTACAACGGGATGGACCTACCCACTTACGCCTACTGACCACGGAGGCCTCTCTTGTTCTGGAGGCTGAACAAGAGAAGGGCTTCATGCCAGCGGCCCTCGGGCAGCAGAACTGTGCGGGGAGGAGAATCAGGTCACTGGGTCCCCCTCTCCATGGTGACAGGCAGCGTCTTCTGAACCAGACGTCCAGTGGCACCATCCTGTGCTGTGGCCTCAGACGGAGGCTGTTGTGCTCCCGGGTCTCCTGTGCCCCAACCACACAGCGCGGCTGCGCTTCCCAACAGCTTCTCAAATCCTCTGCCGGCGGAAGGCTCCCCAGCAGGGCTGAAGACCCCTGAGCCCAGCACTGGGGTCCACCCCCAGGCCCCAGCCTTTGCCTCTCTGCCACCCCAAGAGCAGAATCTTGTGCGGCAGCTCACCTCCACACAGCTGCGTCTGGCCTCAGCGTCCCTCTTCCCTGCAGATTCCCCCAGGGAGAGCCGGAGGCCGGGCAGGGGCAGAGCTGGAGGCGAGCGAGAGGGTCCCTAGAACCGCGCCCCTGCCGTAAAGCTGGGGTGACCTGAACCCCATTACTCCCTAGGTTTACTTTTACTTAATTGCAAAACAGTAAACATGCTAAGCGTGACCTAATTGTAGTGACTAATGTCATTATTTTAAGACTAAAACAAACAAACAAATTTCTCTGGGTAATGGCATAAATAGACACAAGGAAGTGAGCAGGTGCCTGGAGACAGCCGGCAGGTGTATAAAGGGCCCCGGCCCAGGAGGCCCCACACCTGAGCACCTGTCCTCTGCACCTGCTCCTCTGACCTGCTCTACTCTCAACCCACCAGAACCATGGGCTGCTGTGGTTGTTCCGGGGGCTGTGGCTCCGGCTGTGGGGGCTGCGGCTCCGGCTGCTGTGTGCCCGTCTGCTGCTGCAAGCCCGTGTGCTGCTGTGTGCCAGCCTGTTCCTGCTCCAGCTGTGGCTCCTGTGGGGGCTGCAAGGGGGGCTGTGGCTCCTGTGGGGGCTGCAAGGGCGGCTGTGGCTCCTGTGGGGGCTGCAAGGGCGGCTGTGGCTCCTGTGGGGGCTGCAAGGGCGGCTGTGGCTCCTGTGGCTCCTGTGGCTGCTCCCAGTCCAGCTGCTGTGTCCCCTGCTGCTGCCAGTCCAGCTGTTGCAAGCCCTGCTGCTCCCAGTCCTGCTGCTGCAAGCCCTGCTGCTCCCAGTCCAGCTGCTGCAAACCCTGCTGCTCCCAGTCCAGCTGCTGCAAACCCTGCTGCTCCCAGTCCAGCTGCTGTGTCCCAGTTTGCTGCCAGTGCAAGATCTGAGCTCCGACCAGAGACCCCCATGGCTGGGAGCTGTGAGCCAGTGTATTCAAGTGTCCCCCATCTCCTTCTACCAGTAGGTCCCCATCTCGTGTGTAAAACCAAATGCCACAGCATGTCTAAATAAAGTCTTTCTCTAAACCCAGAGATCTGTCCTCGCTGCTATTTTATCCAAGCTAACACGCAGAGATACCCTCCTGTGTCCCAGGCGTGTCCAACCGGTCTCCCCTCACGTGTATTCATGGGCCGCAGGGGCCGTGCTCGGGAGCGGGGCGGGCGACAGGTGGAGGATCCTCTCCAAAAATGAGCAGGAAAGGGCTAAGGGATGAAAATATGAACGGAAGAAGAAGTGATATGACCGGACGTCCACCTCGTCCACGATGGGATGGGAAACGGAAAATACTCTGGGGGAGAAAAAATCATGGAGAGAAGTTCTCCCAGCGCTAAAGAAAGACTTTATTTCTTTTGAGAGAAAGAAAGAAAGAGGGAGAGAGGAAGGGAGGAGGGAAGGAAGACCCTTTTGTGGAAAGGGCTGGAGAAGCAGCGAGCCGCCCGCCGCGTGTCGGTGGCGTGCGGACACAGCGAGGACGAGGCGGGACTCCCGGGTGGAGGGTCGCGGCCGCGGCAGCGAGCGCCAGGCTGGCCCAAAGGAGCCTTCAACAGGAAATATCATTTCCAAACAAAAATACTTGGAACCGGGAGTGGATGATAACGTGAGGGTGTCAAGAAACGTTCTCAGACAAACACGGAGTCTGGAGAATTATCCTACAAAACCGCTCTGCAAAAACACGAAATGATTAAAGAAAAATATCCAGTACAATAGAATGGGATGATCAAATATTTTTTCTTTACTGAACTCATTACCTTTAGGGAGAAAAAAGGTAAGAACCAGATAAGAAAAATTATAGTCTTGCATTTTCTGTGCAATAGTCACGTGTGGGGATAAAAATGAGAGTTGGCAAAGGCACGGGTTCTGTTACCTTGAAGACATAGACGCTGTTTGGTTTAAATTAAAAGTGAAGTGTAACCATGTAACCACCGTAAGAATAAAAACAATGTATACGTGCTAAGCCCGTAGGACCAAACTTGGTGCTAAAAACAATGTATACGTGCTAAGCCCGTAGGACCAAACTTGGTGCGTCTGCCTCCGCGGTACTGAGTAAGAAGCGGGACACGGACACAGGCCAGCGGCAGACACGACTGCGGAGGGCAGGAGCACGTCCCGGCCTGGAGGAGCCACTACAGGAGCGCGCATTGGCCCGCCGAGGCGACAGCTTAAACGAAAGGACCCCGCGCTGGGCGACCTGTGAGAGCCGCGGCGGGCTTGCCGGGCAGCTCCGAGGGGGGTCCGGGCAGCGGTCTCGGGAACAAGGCCCGGGCGGGGTTTCTGAGAGGTAGGGGTGAGCACGCAGAGCACATGTCCTGCCACCCTGAGGCAGAAGCGTGAGAAACCGAGTCACAAAAGTGGTAGCTAAATTACTCTGTAAACTCGGGGTTAAAGAGGCACTCACAGGCGGAAGTAGGAAATAATTAAAATAACGTTGATAAAAGCAGCGCTCTTCAGAATGAGCGGAGTGCAGCACGCGGAGCCCGTCCTCGCTGGGGAATGTACGATGATAAGTAAATAAACGCGGCATCGAATAAACCCATCACGAGTCACGAGTCGGGGGCCGCCTGCTCGGTCACTTTGCCGGCTCCTAATTAGCTCGTTCGTGTGGCGCCTACCAGAAGCTTCCGTGTGCACAGACGCGCATTCCGGACACAATCCCGTCACAGGCCCACGGTGTGCAAATGCCGCCTCCCAACCCGCGGCTTTTCTTGTTCTTTCCTGAGTGGCGTCTTTGTAACCATAACAGAACGTTAACTCGTCCGTGTTTTCTGTGACAGATGACACTTTGCTGCTGTGTCTGCGGAATCGCGCCCAGACGGAGGCCGGGAACGGCTTCCCCCGCGTCTCCTCCTGTCAGTCTTGCTCTCAGCCCTCACTCGCCTCCTCAAGCCTCCTGGCACTCACCTCCGAAGCCGCCCGAGGGGGCTCCCAGTGCGCCCCTTTGCACGGGCACATCCAGGTGCCTGCGCGGCGGAGGAGAAAAGGCCATTTTTTCCCCATCGAATTGCCTTTGCGCTTGTGGCGAGCGCTCACAGGCAGTAAACGCGAGGGTAATTTCTGGATTCCCGGTGCCGCCGCGCTCCTCCGGTGCGTCTACCAGCCCCCGGCACAGCCGCTTCTCAGTGGCCGTGACCACACGGCCAGTTCCGAGACCGGGAAGGGACCGGCCCCCTCTCTTTGTTCTTTGGAACTATTTGTCTCCACGGGGTCTTCTGTTTCCCTATCAACACGAGGGTCGGTTTGGGAACCTTTGCACATAGGCCTGCTGGGACAGCGACAGGGCTTTGAACTTCCGAGTCATTTCTGGGGTGAACTCCCGTTGCCCAGGAGCACGGCGTGCGCCCCACGTGCTGAGCCGTCCTCGTGTCGCCGGCCACGCCAGGGAAGCCAGCACGCGGTCTGGCCCCGACGCTGCTGCTGGAATCCTTATGTATCTTCCTCTTTGTATCGCCGTCACGAACGGAACCGGTTTCTTAATTCCATGTTCAGAGTGTTTGTCGCTACGCAACGACATTCAGTGGCCCTCAGTCTGGGGACGCGGGCACCCGCCGCCTCGCCGGCCTGGCGCGTCACCTGGGACAGGTGTGCACACGTGTGTCCGGCTGGGGGCTCTCTGTGGTTCAGGAATCTGTGGTTTGTCGTCTCTCAGGACTTTGGGGGAACCGTGGCCACTGTCCTTCAGGCACTGGCTTCCCCGTCGTGCTGCGGTTCGCACCGTCCTCTGCCACGGGCTCGGGGCACAGGCTCTCGCCCGCGTCCTGCTCTTGCCCGCATCTTGCCCGGGGCCGCTGGGGATTCCTGCGTTGTTTCCACGCGACCGTTTTCGGTGTGTTTTCATTTACCTGCTGGAATTCCTCCCCTGTGAGTGCATGTGTCCTGCTTCTCCCACCCCAGGTCCCGCCGCGGGCCGGTCTGTTTTTGTCACGTCCCTGTGGGAGAGCCTTGCCGTGTGCACATGCCCCATGCAGCTGCCTGACGACAGGCTTCCCGCCATCTGGGCATCTTTGGACCTGCCTCGCTGTCACTTCATAAGCCATCAGTGGCCTGTGATGCATGGCAGAGACCAAGGCGCCCGCAGACCAGAGCAAGGCTGTGTGGCCTGCGGCAGGGCCTCAGGGTAGGGGCCGTGTCTGGCTGCACGGCTCCCGCATCTGGGCCGCATCTCTGGCAGCGGTCACGGCCTCAGGCTTCCGCGTGGGGCCTGGACACCAGCTGGGGCTCCTCAGTGTCCACCACCCCCATCAGCGAGCCCGCCACTCCCGGGCCATGGAGTGGGGTGGCCTCCATGTCCTTGCTGGTCATTCACTCATTTATGCAACAGATTATTTATTGAGCATCCATGACGTCTGGGTGCCGAGCCAAATACGAGTTATTCCAGGAGGATAGACAAAAAACAACCTGCTTGGGTAATCCCAAAGCGTCTTGAACTGTTGATCTGTGAGTGTCTGGATCCTCAGCTGCAGAGGCTTGTAAGGTCGACACAGTTCCACGCCCAAACACTCCGAGCTCAATGTTTGGTGTTTAGAAGTAAGGGGAAGCCTGACTGGTTGCCAGTATCTTTGTCTTCTGAGAGATGTCCACCAGAGATGGCCACTGGCCCTCAGGTAAACGGGAAACGTTTGAAGAAAGCAGCTTCTATTATTTTTTTTTTTTTGCTGCCACAGCGCAGGGACAGGACGGAGGGTGACCGGGCGCGGAACGTCTAAGGGCAGGGAGGCCACGGCGAGCAAACACCCGTGTGGCACTCGACACCACAAACCAACAGACTTTTGTGTGCCGTGTATAGAAAACATGTGGCTTTCCCCATTCATAAGCGATAGGGAATTCCCAAGAGAAAAACTAAAATAGATGAAAACAATTAATTAAAAAAAAAGTCTTAGGAGTCGACTCGCCCCAAATTTAAATAAAGGGTGAGAAATCCTTTGTTTTATGCTTGGAAAGACTTTGCACTTGAGTTTTGCGAGTGCGAATCTACAAATTTCATTCCATCCCACTTAAGCGATGATTTCCATGTGACCAGGTTTCCCTCAGAGTCTCAGCAAAGAGTGTGTCCGCGGAGAGGCCTGGGCGGATTCGAAAGCAACATGAAAAGAAAGAATAACAAGAATCATTTTCCAAACAGACACGAGCGCGCGGACTCGGGGTCAGAGGCAAGTGAGGTGGCGCGGAACCAGGGGATGGATGGATGGACGGACGGACAGACGAGTGGCGCCCCAGTCGGCAGGATAGCCCGTGGCCACGACGGCAAGGCCATCGCCGTGATCACTAACTCATCGGGGGCAAGATGCCTGGGTCCCGACCGACACACGGCAGGAAGCTGAAGGCAACCAGAACCCACAGAGCCACACTTCCCTACGACATGTCCTGCAGGACACGGAGGGGTCGGCAAGACAGGCACGGATGCCGGGGTCCGCGGCTTGGCTCTTCCTCCGTGAACATCTCTCGGCCGCAGCCCCCGCAGACCAGAAAAACACATTTCAAGCAAATGTAACAGTGAAAATGTTGATATCCCAATCGCCACATTGGCTACATAAATCCCTAAATCAGAGACCGGCGCTGCACAGAAAAACATGCTGCGCACAGAGGGGCGGGTTTCCGGCGACAGCGCGGGCGACACCATGTGCCTCATGACGCTGGTGAGCGTAGGAAAGGGTTGTCGGGATTTTTCCTGCCTTGATCCATGCGGAATGAGCCCAGTTCCTATCAAAGCACAGGGACAATCTTTTTGTGGAAAGAGAAAAACCGATTCTAAAATTCATAGAAGACAAGAAAGCTAGGTCAGCTCCACTTTTTTTGTAAAGCAGAATCGGGTGGAGGGAACGAGCAGCGTGCTGAGCTCTGGGAAGCGGCAGCGACCGCGTGTGCGTCGGGAGGGGCGCGATGGAGCCCGCGGAGGGACCCAGAGGCACGGCTGACCCTGTGGCACACAGCTGGCCGGCGACAGAGGAAGGACGGGCTTTTCGGCAAATGGCGCTGCCGCAACCGGACGTCCGTGGAGGGGAGAGAAAGACCCCTGACCGGAACCTCACGCCACCTTATAAAAAGAGTGAACTCCAAGTGGATCATAAATTTAAACACAAAATAAAAGGCTTAAAACAATAGGAGAAAATCTTCAGGACCCGGCCCTGGGCAGAGCTCTTAAACGTAACCCCAAAAGCACGATCTGTTACAATATTTTTTAAATCTGTGAGTTAGACTTAGTCAGAATTAAAAACTTTCGTCCGGCAGAAAGAATGCCGTGAACTGCACCGGAATGAGAACTTTGGTCCTGCCGGAGGCCCCGCGCGCAGCCCGCGACCCCGCGACCGGGAGAAAGTACTCACAGCCACACCTGCGACCACAGACGCGCACCCGGACACAGAAAGGACAAGAACGACACGGGACGAAGACGGACGCGGAGACACGCCGGTGACAGGGTGGGAGGACGAGTAGACACACGGATGTGCACGACACTGGCTACCGGGGACCGGCGGGTCCGGCAGCGCCACAGGTCGCCGCCGATCGGCCGTCAGAGTCGCTCAGAGACGGACTCGGGACATCGGCCGGAGCTGCCACCGGCAGCCGGGGGATCGCGGCCACAGGAGCTGCTGGGACTGTGGAACGCGACCCCAGGGTCCCTGCAGGGTCATTGGACAGTTTCTTAAAAAATGAAACCTACACTCACCCCGTGGCTGGGCAGTTCCGCTCCCGGACACGCACCCTGAGAAACGAACAGGAAACCGCCCACGACGGCTCGTCGCAGCTGCCATATAGCCCAGCTGCAAACTAGCCTCCTGCACAGCTGACAGCGGGACACACGCTGCCCTGGAGACCGTAGACACACCTGTCACACGTACCACGGGGGACACACGACGACCTCGAAGGACCTCACCGCCATCTGCTCCAGGAAGAGAACCCCAACCTTGCGAGACCGCAGGCCGTGTGGTTCTGCCCACGCCTCATTCTCAGGACGACGCTGTTTTAGCCACAGGAGGCAGGTCACGGGTAGCAAGGGGGCCGTGACTGTGGCGGGATGGACAGTCGTGTCACTGAGTGCCACGTGACACAGGAGGCCACAGCGAGGCCAGCTTCCTGCCCGGACCTGGGTGCTAGCTGGCTGGGATGTCCCCTGGGGGGGATGGCTGAACGGAACACGAGTGTCCCTGTGTCGGAAATTCCTGCAAATCTCTAACTATTTCAAAATAAAGAGGTTCCTCCTAATGATGAGTATGAAGAGGAGAACACACCGCGTTCTCCCTCCATGTGAGAGAGAAGCAGCAGCAATGAACAGGTGAGAACTTAACCGACAGCAAAACCCCCAGGGAAGGCCACCAGAGCCGGCGGCCGGGGCTGAGGGGACGTCCAACGCTCCCACCGTTTCTGTCAAACAGATGACATGGACAGACCAGCCATGTGCGACGAACCAAACAGGGTTGACGTGAACTCTGCAGCAACCGCTGACTTCCCATTTGCGGCTGCGTCCTGCTCAGCGCCCTGCCCTCCGCAGAGGGGCCCGGGGTCCCGCAGGAGCCACGACCAGGTGGGGAACACGGCCAGGCTGCAGGGAAACCGACCACCCCAGCGGCTGCCCAGGGCCCAGACACTGTCCTTGGTGCTGCCACACAGCGGGAGGCCGTCTCGGCCCCTCCCCAAATGCCCACCTCAGACGGCAGGGCCCCCCCGCACCCCTCCCCTGCGTCCCCGCAGCCGCCCCCGGCCCTCCCCGGAGCCCGGACGCCGGGCAGCGCTCTCGGGGAAGCCGCCGGCAGCAGCCCCGGCCTCGGCCCTCGCGGGGCCCCGGTCCCCGCAGACCCCTCTCCCCAGAGAGAAGCTCCCCGCTCGGCCCGAGGTGGGTGGAAAGTCAGAATTGCTTCCTTAATTGGTATTTTCCAGTTGAGAGAACATCCTATGCTTTTTTCACTTGTGTCATTGAATTACCAAATGTTTTCGTTTTTGAGAAGACCTGAAATTGCGGAGATCTGGGGGATTTAGGGAAGGAATGCAAGACCAATTTTGCCTAATTACGAAATGTCTCGGCGGTCACTCTGACGTGTCCCAGAGTAGGCGATGCAGACCGCCGGGCCTCCCCGGGGGTGGGGGGCCCGGGCTCTGGCACAGACGCTTACCTGACGTCCCGGGCCCGAATCTGGTTTACATCGAGAAATCAGACTGTTTACAGGACACCGCGTCTGTCTCTCCCTCTCCTTCCCTTTCATTTGGGGTAATGTTCTGCAGGTCTGTGGGGTCCCCGGGGACCGTCTGCGCCATCACGCAAGGCTCGCCATCTCCGAAAACGGCCCCATCTGGGGGACGCATCAGCCCCCGGCCCAGCCACCCGGGTGGTCAGCCGCAGCCCGGGCCGGCCGTGCAGGTGGAGACAACGCAGCCGGCCGTCGGCCCGGGGAGCAGGCCCCAGGAGGAGGCCGGGAGGCCTTCACAAGCCCCCGCGACCAGCGTCGTGGCAGGACGCTGGACCCCATGGCCGAAGCCTCTGGGGCGTCCTGAGAGCAGAGGCTGGAGGGGGCGGCTGGACCCGGGGTTGTCCACAGACCGAGCGAGGGCCCCGTGCACTGGGGACCCGGGGTCCACAGCAGTGACAGCGACCGCAGGGGCGTGTGGGGGTCGGGGCAGCCCGAGAGGAACGGCCGGGGGTCACAGAAGGGGCCCTGGGAAGGCACGGCCACAGAGGGCTCACGGGGTTCCCGTCCCCTACGGCAGGCCCCAACCTCTCTCCTCCGCACCTGCCCGTCCGAGCCGCTCTGCCCTCGGACTGCTAGAACCATGGGCTTCCGGGCTGCTCCTGGGGCCGCTGGGCTGCAGGTGTGGCGAGAGACCCCTGCGGCTGTCCCCAGACTCCCGGGAACCCCTCCCCACCAGGCCAGGCGTCCACTGGCTGCACCCGGCCCCAGAGGCCGACCTCAGGCCCTCCTTCTCCGGGGGCTGGACCGCACCTCTCCTTCCAGTCCACGTCCCGCCACCGTCCCCTCCCCTGTGACAATCGCCCCCTTCCTCCTCTGTCACCTGGGAGCGCGGCCCCTCCCGCAGTTAGCTGGTCCTCTGTGGTCCTCGGGACATGCATTCTGCCCTCCCCGACCAGGGTCCCTGGGCCATGTGCTGCCTCCCCTGGGCCTAGTGTCCCTCTCACCCTCGGATGCCGGGCAGCATGACCGCAGGGGCCGGGGCGCCTGGGATCTCTGGACTCGGGCCCCCTCCTCACGCTCCTGGGGGCCAGTGCTCCCTCTGCAGACCCCCACTCTGGACCAGGGGACCCCTCCGGCCCCACACGCTGCCGAACGGGACGTCCTGGGGTCTCTGTCCTCAGGCTGCTGGACACGCCCAGGTGGTCCCATGCCCAGGGGCGTGACCCCACCGGTGCTTCAGACCCACGGCCGAGGGTCACAGAAGGGGCCATGGGAAGGCACGGCCACAGAGGGCTCACGGGGTTCCTGTCCCCTACGGCAGGCCCCGACGTCTCTCCTCCGCACCTGCCCGTCCGAGCCGCTCTGTCCTGTGGCTCTGACCAGACGGTTCGAGGTCTCCCGCTCAAGGCGGGGGTGGGTGGGGGTGTTCCCTTTTGCTCCTTTCCGGCGGGTCTGGTGCTTGAATCCTCAAGCTCTCCTGCAGGACGGGCGGCAAGCTTGCACGTCGCGCCGAGCTGGCCTTTTCCCGCACTCGGGCCTGGCGGCTGCGAACCCAGCTCGGGCGGTGTCTCAGAGCCTGTGTTTGCTTTAATGACGGAGCGGCACGTGCTCGGGGGGACGGAGGCCTACCGTGCCTCCGTGTGTGAAGTCGCGAGAGGAAGCTCCTGTCTTTTCTCAGCGGCCACGCGGACGGGCGGGCGGGGAGCGATAAACACGGGTCACCGGCGCTGATGCAGAGACGCGGTGCGCACGGTCGTGCGGGGGCTGAACCTGCCATCGCCCCTCCGGCCTGTCACGGCTGGGAAGGGCCCCTCTCTGTCATTCCGGAGCGCACACGCGTCCTGCAGGCCCCCGCCCCGCTGACCCACCGTGGCCCGCAGCGGCTGTCGGCGGCCGTGGGGAACACTAAGGCTCGTCTCGGTGTCCAGAACCGGTGGCTTTGTCCCAGAGAAGGTTCTCGAGGAAAAGCAATCCTTGGGCCGGTGGGACGCCGTGATTCTGGATGTACGACCGATGACCGCAGCCTGGCTGGAGGCCCGGTGTGTCCCCCTCTCCCATGGCCCCGCCCTGCCGTGGCCCAAGAGCAAATCACCAATCAGTTCAGGACATTGTGACCACCTCCAGGTCCTGGCCTGATGTCCCCCCGCCTTGGTGGCCCCAGCCCGGCTCTAGGCCTGCGGAGGAGTGGAGCTGGCTAAGGGCTGAGCGTGGGGAATCCAACACTGCCTTCCCATGCCCACAGTGCCCAGGCCCAGGTGTGCCCGTCCTGGGCTGTGCTTGCCGGGCTTCCAAGGGTCCCGACCCCAGGACTGAATCAGGCCCTCAGGGCAGGGCCCCAGGCACAGTGTGTGTAGGTGTTTGGAGCCGAGACTTTGTCCCCTGGCTTTGGCCACAGAGATCATGTCCATCGACCTTCTTCCTCTGCTGTTTACCCACTCCTCACATCTAGCATTTATGTGGCACCGACTGAGTGCAGAGCGGGGATGGGAGTTGCAGAGAAACATGGTTTCCACCCTGGCGGAGGGGCGTGGTGCACGCCGAGGCGGGAGGGGCTGGCCCCGGTTTCAGGTTGGTCTGGGTCCCGCTGCCTGGAGCGGAGCCAGCTGTCCTGATCTGATGCGGGGCGCGCTGTGGCCGGAACTGTGTCCTCTGCTACCACCATGGGGTGTCGGGACGTGGGGCCTCCGGCAGGTGATTTGGGGCAAATGAGGTCAGGAGGGTGCGTCCTGCCGTAGAATTCGTGTCCTTGCCGAAGCAGAGACCACTCACTGCCTCTCCTCAGGGAGGACCCTAGAAGGCGGAGGGGGTCCCCTCCGGAGCCTCCCTCCACTGACCCCCTGACCTCGGGCTTCGACCTCCAGGACTGTGAGCAGTGGACGGAGGGCAGGGCCTGTCTGCGGGGTCTCAGCTGAGTGAGCTGCTGGGACCATGTAGCCGGCATCGAAGGTGCTGTCCGGGGAGGGGGAGCTGCAGCGGGCCTTAGGAGGGACCAGGGCCCGGGAAGCAGGGGGCGCACGGCAACAGCAGACGTCATGCGGCCACCACCTTACGGTGGTGCGGCCGGCAGGTGCCTTCGTGACCGTGACTCCCCACGGCAGCCCCGAGAGGAGGCCGTCCATCCTGGGTCGTCCGTCAGCAACCGAAGCTAGAGGCTCGGGCCGTCGTCAGCGTCACCCAGCTTGGGGGACGAAGGGCCTTTCTCCATCCGAGCAGGCCGCCAGGTCGTCCACGGGGTCGGACTCCACGGCTGTTGGCCAGCGGAAAGAGTAAATTCTCCAGTCCGTGGGAAAGTTCGGGAGGGAGCCCCTCCTCCCCAGGGCCTTTCCTCAAGTCGGCTGTGGCCCACTAAGTTGATGGTGGAGGCGCGCCGGAGAGGAGGGGACAGACACCCAGGCCCTTAGCAGGCAGGACCCCGGCAGGGGAGCCCCCATGGCAGGTGGGAAGCAGGGGAGCCCACCCCACGGGGTCAGGGCTGAGATCTCAGCCAGCCCCACGCGACCCCCACCCGGGAGCCACGGGCACCCTGTCCCAGCACCGTCGGGGGCCTCCGATCCCACCTCACGCAGCCCGCTGCCTCCCACTCTGAGCGACCCGACGGGCGGGCGCGGCCCACACTTGCCCGGAGTCGCCCTCCCTGACCTCGCCCCGACCTCCGGCTGTGCCGGCTCAGCGGGTGGCCCCAGGAAGGCAGCCGCAGAAACCACATTTTAAGGATGTGCTGTTCGTTCTCAAGCAGCCTGGAAGGTGCTGAGGTCGGGAAGATGGAAACCTGCCAGCACGCTTCTGGGCGGTTTTGGTTCCGCGTGTCCCGCCCGGGGTGGCCAGCGGAGGAGAGCCTCCAGGCACGTCCGCCGTCCCTCCTGGCCCCCCGGGCACGCGGCTCCTTGGGAGGCAGGGGCACTCCCGCAGGCCCCAGACCCCCGAGGTCACCCTCCCCAGGCAGAGCCCGCGCAGGGAGAGGAGCTGCTGACCGCGGGGACCGCGCATGTGCAGATGCTGCCACCAGGTGGCGCCCCCCGGAGCGCGCGGAGCCGGGCCTGCACCTGCCCGAGGGATGCGCGCGTTCACGGCGCGCGTTCACGGCGCGGGGGGCGGGGCGCGATTCGGTGTGGGCACCCGGTGCAGGAGGGCAGGGGCGGGGCTGCGGGGCACCCAGAGACGGTGAAGGCCTGTGCCAGGGGCCCGCGGCCAGTGCCCGGGGAACCCAGGGGAGCCTGGAGGGACGGCGGGTGCTGTGGTGACCCAGAGGGCGGCCAGCCCCCCAGACCGCCCAGGGCGCCCGCACAAGGAGCTGCCTGACCCGCAGGGGGGTCCTTGCTCTCCCCACGCTCCCCTGCCCCGTCCCTGCCTGGGGGAGCACAGTCAGCCCTGGGGCAGCACGGCAAGGTCAGCCGGCCTCAATACCCAGCTCGGCAGGAAAGGGAGGGACCCAGTGGGGCTACCCCAAGGCCTCTCCTGGGCGGAGGACGGTTGGCTCCGGGCTGTCCTGGCCTCTGAGCCCCTGGCAGGCCTGCCCCCCTCTCAGGGTGTGTGCAGGCCCGGCCTCACGGGCGCCAGCGGGCCAGCATGGGGCTCCCACGCCTTCTGCTCCCACCGCTTCTTCCCACTCACCGTGTTCCTCCAAGCACCCTGCCCTCAACCCTCAGGCCTGCCGAGGATTCGGGAGGCATGGGGGGCAGCTGTGCCAGGGGAGCGTGGTGGGTGCTGGGGACTGGGCAGTGCTCTAGGGGGGCATTGGAGGATGGGCTGTGCTCTGGGGGGTGCAGGTTGTGCTGGGAGGAACAGGGACCATGCCAGACCGCGGACCCCAGAGTCCACGGAGAGCAAGGGTAAGCGGACACCTGCGCTCCTGCTGGGAGGCTGGGGCCTGTGGCTCTATTTTTGTTTCATTCACTGGCACCTGGCAAACTCCCCTTCCCTCACCGAGTCCCCCCTTACGGACAAACAGAGGCCCAGAGAGGGTCCAGGATGGCTCAGGTCCGACGGCTAGAGGGAGTGGAGATGGAGATTGCACTGTCTGTGGCTCTACAAGGGATGCGGTTCCAGCCATGAGGCCTGTGGCCCCCCCAGGACATCCTGCAGCTCCCGGCCCATCCTGAGAGGCTGTGGGCAGGGGTGGGCACAGACGCCTCTGCTGGGGGCGGGTGGACGCACAGGCCGGCGGATGGGGGAGGGCCTGGTCTCCGCTCTCCGGCACCTTCCGGACTCTGCATTTCTGTCTCACGGCCGTCGCCCCCCACATGGAAGGGAAGCCATGAGGTGTTTGTTTGTCTTCCTCTGGCTCATCTCAGCAAACGTCCTCCCCGTTTATCCGCGCTATAACGTGGGCCAGAATTCCTTTTTTCTTTAAAGGCGGGTGACCTTCCCTTGCGTGCACGTCACACTTCCTTTACTTCCATCCACCGACGGGCACGTCGGTGGGTCCGAGTCTTGGCTGCTGTGAACGATGCTGCGGCGAAGGGCGCCGCAGACCTCGCTGTGAGAGGGAAGGGGTTCCCTCCCTGCAGGTGCACACCCCACAGAGGCCCCGGGCTCGCAGGGCCGTCCTGGGCTTGCCAGGCCGCACCGGTTTGCATCCCCACCGGCCACACGCGGGAGCCCGTCTGCTGCAACCCTCGCCGGCACGTGTCGTCTCTTGGCTTTCGGACGGCGGCCGTCCCGGCAGGTGTGAGGCCACCGCCGCTCCTGACTTCTTTGAAGATTTTATTCATTTGACAGAGACGCAGCGAGAGTGGGAACACGAGCAGGGGGAGGGGCGGGGGAGCAGACTCCCCGCCGAGCAGGGAGCCCGATGCGGGACTCGATCCTAGGACCCCGGGATCACGACCCGAGCCGAAGGCAGACGTCCGACGACGGAGCCCCCCGGGCGCCCCATCTGCTCTTGAATTTCTTCCGTTTTCAGACCAGGGCCTCTGCAGCTTCCTTTCGCAGAGGTCCCGTGGATTTGGAAGCTGGTCCTCAGTCTGTGCCCCCTTCGGGGCGGGGACCCTCCACGTCTGCCCTCTGCCCTTCTCCCCTGTCGCGGGCCTCCGAGGACACCTCACTGGCACGCCTCTGCCCCCCAGCATCTGAAGGACCGCCATCAGCGACACCGTGTCGGACAGTCATGTTCGGCTGCCCAGGGTGGCGTTCCTGGGCTCATGGCTGCGTCCTGCACCTGGGGTGGGAGCAGGGCCTCGTCCACAGCGTGGGCCCCCCTTGCCAATCCAGCCTGACGGGAGCAGGGGCCCCTCAGCTGCTGGCGCCGTGGCACGCTGCCGTTGCTTCCTCGCTCTACGGGCCCACTGGGAGCGCGTCCGATCTTGCAAGAGGTAAACAAAATACCACCTCCAAGCCCTAAACAAGCGATTCCTGAGCCAGCCAGTCCTGCCCTGTCCTAACCCTGAGTGCCACCCTGATTCTGAATTCTGTCCTGATCCCGAGTCGTTTCCTAGTCCTGGGTCCTGTCCTGACCTTCAGTTCTGTTCTTCCCAGAGGCGACAGGCAGGACAGGACTGACCGGTCCAGAGCATTTCCCTGGACTCCATCCCCTGTGCCTTCTGTGGACAGTCCCTGGGCTTTCACGGTCAGGGCAGCACCAGGGGGACGTCAGGAACATCATGAGACGGTGCAGGGGATTGAACCGTGTCCTTCTGGAACTTCAGAATCCGCCCTCATTGGGACATCAGGTCTTTGCAGGCGGAGCCAAGCTGAGGTTGTCCCGGACAAGGTGACGACCTAACTGAAGGCCGGTGTCCTCGTGAGAGCAAAGAGGAGAGGTGAGGTGCAGACGCACGGGGAGAAAGGCCACGTGAAGAGGGGTCCGGCTCCAGCGCGACGCAGGGCGCGTCAAGGATGCCGGCAGCCCCAGGAGCCGGAAGAGGCAGCAACGATCCTCCCGCAGAGCCTCAGGGAGCCCACGACCCTGCTGACTCCACCGAGGACCTGCGGCCTCCAGACTGCGGGAGCAGGAACGTCTGCTGTCAAGCCCTCCACCTGTGGCCGCCTGCTCTGGAGCCCCAGGGGACCAATACAGGTCGCTGAGATGAACCCGGCCTCCAAGCCAAGAGCCCTGCTCCCATCACCTTCCGCGGACACACGGACGGCTTTCCCGTCTGTCAGGGAGCACATGAGGGGACACGGTGGACTGAAGGAAAAATGCAAAACTACGACAGCACTGAGGTTATTTTCAGATGAAAAACAAACAAACAAATACGATTTCCCTGGGAGAGTGGCACAACAGGAACCAGGAAGTGACCGTGTGTCCAGCACCTCACCTGACCCTGGGCAGGGGTATAAAGGGCTCCCGGCCCAGGAGGCCCCACACCTGAGCACTGTCCTCCGCACCTGCTCCTCTGACCTGCTCCACCCTCAACCCACCAGAACCATGAGCTGCTGTGGCTGTTCCGGGGGCTGTGGCTCCGGCTGTGGGGGCTGCGGCTCCGGCTGTGGGGGCTGCTGTGTGCCCGTGTGCTGCTGCAAGCCCGTGTGCTGCTGTGTGCCAGCCTGTTCCTGCTCTAGCTGTGGCTCCTGTGGGGGCTCCAAAGGGGGCTGTGGCTCCTGTGGGGGCTCCAAAGGGGGTTGTGGTTCATGTGGGGGCTCCAAGGGGGGCTGTGGCTCTTGTGGGGGTTGCAAGGGTGGCTGTGGCTCCTGTGGGGGCTCCAAGGGGGGCTGTGGCTCTTGTGGGGGTTGCAAGGGTGGCTGTGGCTCCTGTGGGGGCTCCAAGGGGGGCTGTGGCTCTTGTGGGGGTTGCAAGGGGGGCTGTGGCTCCTGTGGGGGTTGCAAGGGGGGCTGTGGCTCCTGTGGCTGCTCCCAGTCCAGCTGCTGCAAACCCTGTTGCTGCTCTTCAGGCTGTGGGTCATCCTGCTGCCAGTCTAGCTGCTGCAAACCCTGCTGCTCCCAGTCCAGCTGCTGCAAACCCTGCTGCTCCCAGTCCAGCTGCTGTGTCCCCTGCTGTTCCCAGTCCAGCTGCTGCAAGCCCTGCTGCTGCCAGTCCAGCTGCTGCAAGCCCTGCTGCTCCCAGTCCAGCTGCTGCAAACCCTGCTGCTCCCAGTCCAGCTGCTGTGTCCCCTGCTGCTCCCAGTCCAGCTGCTGCAAGCCCTGCTGCTGCCAGTCCAGCTGCTGCAAGCCCTGCTGCTGCCAGTCCAGCTGCTGCAAACCCTGCTGCTCCCAGTCCAGCTGCTGTGTCCCCTGCTGCTCCCAGTCCAGCTGCTGCAAACCCTGCTGCTCCCAGTCCAGCTGCTGCAAGCCCTGCTGCTGCCAGTCCAGCTGCTGCAAGCCCTGCTGCTCCCAGTCCAGCTGCTGCAAACCCTGCTGCTCCCAGTCCAGCTGCTGTGTCCCCTGCTGCTCCCAGTCCAGCTGCTGCAAGCCCTGCTGCTGCCAGTCCAGCTGCTGCAAGCCCTGCTGCTGCCAGTCCAGCTGCTGCAAACCCTGCTGCTCCCAGTCCAGCTGCTGTGTCCCCATCTGCTGTCAGTGCAAGATCTGAGATGCTGACCACAGACTCAGGTAAGCTTAGGGTCCCCAGGAAGGCTTCCTTCCTCATTTCCGCTCTGGGCTGCTCTCGACCCAGGGACAGTTTTCTCTGAATCCTAAGGATGGAAATGACCCTGTCATAGTCCTTGGTTTATCCTGTGACCCCCTTTGCAGTTACTTATCAGGAGGACCTTGTCCTCCTCACCCCATCCCTCCCGGCATCCAACACCTGCACCCTGAAATTTCCTCCACAAGCACTTACCTCCGTGTCTGCTGGCTCCTGGTGACCCTCACTCTTTGTCCCTTCTCGTCGTGGTCACCACGGAGCCAGTCCTGCAGCCACGATCAGAACTAAGGGTGCAAGCTCTAGCTGAAACTCTTAGGGTCCAATTGGGTCTTCAGTCCCTTTAAATAAAATGTTCTGCACCTGCCAGCCTTGTTCTCATTGTGGTTCTTTCCCTAACGTCTTCGTCATTGGACTCTGCTTGTCCATTGTCTTGCACCTGCTGTGTCTCAGGCTCTCTGCTCCGCCCTGGGTGCACAGCAGAAAGGGAAACAAAGACCCTCGGCCCCAGCCCTGCTCCGGGAGGGGGCAGCCCACTGTTCTCCAGCAAGGCCGGTGGTCATGGCTTCTGCATCTCCGGGGCTGAGCCCGGCGTGGAGCGGGCACACACCTGGGGGAGACCCCAGCTTCACTGCTAACCCCTCCCTCCGGCGGCATGTCCTGCTCGTGACCAGGACAGAAGCTCTAGCTGGTGCCACGGGCTTCAATTTATGCAAGACGGCGGGCGGACAGAGGCGTCACGGCAGGGGCACGTCCTCCGTGCTGGGAGGCGACAACTGCCCCACGTCTCGCGGACCAGCCTTGGGTGTCAGAAACGATGCATCTTTCTGCCTGGCTGTCCTCGGCCAGGCGTGCACTGTGCAGGCCAGAGGTGCCGCTTCATCTGGACCTGATGCAGCAGCTCCCTTCATCTGAGAACCGTGGTCAACCGACAGGTAGCCGACTTCTGAGTGTCCTGTGCTGGGCCGCATGGGAACTTATTGGGCGTCACGTGCCAAGCCGGGGAATGTTTGTATACTGTGTCCCAACTGATCGTTAAAACAACAGGCAACCAGGATGGAAAGGAATTTTCCTGAAGCTACAGAGCCAGTAAGCCCGTAGCTGGCTTCTAAGCTGCGTCACTCCGTCCCCAAGGCCTGATGCTGGCCTGCCCTGCTGGGGTGCTAGCGGAGGCACCCAGAGGGTATAGATTATCTCAGGCGTTCTGCAAGAGTATGACCCCCAAAGGAAAGCTCCAGGACGTCATGGTCCCGGGCCCAGCAAGACGACAGCCAAGGAGCCTGGTTTTTGCTGTGATCTCCCTAGCCATCAAGAGGTGCCACACAGGCCTATCGCCGAGGAGAGGGAGCAGAGAGGTTCACAGGGCATCACCCTCATGACATGTCAGAGTGAGGAGTCACACGGGGTGATGGGCCCCAGAGCAGAGGGCGCCCTACAGGGCGTGGGGTCCCCAGGCCGGCTTCACCGAGACATGAAGGACCAAGTCACAGGCCTGATTCGGAAGAGCAGCACTTCTGCAAGTCTAAAGCTGGATGCATTCACCCGCAGGACAATGAACTTGAAGTCAATGTCCCCGCAACGCGTGACTGGTCTGACATAGAGCAAGGGTGTGACTTACACAGTCCCGAGTGTGAGGCCTAATTTTATGTGTCTGCTTGGCTGGGCCATGGCGCCCAGATATTTTGGTCAAACGTTATTCCTGAAGCATCCATGAGAGTGTTTTGGGATGAGATGCTATTTCAATCTGTGGACTTTGAATAAAGCAGATGATGGGCCTTGGTGTGGGTGGGCCTTGTCCAATCAGTTGAAGGCTCGCATAGAACAAAAGACAGACTTCCCCAAGCAACAGGGAATTCTGCCAGTGGACAGCCTCTGGGTTCCATCAGCAATTTGGGCTCCTACTGATTTGCCAGCAGAAGGCCTTCATCTTCACACCCGCTTCCCACCTGAGTCTCCGGGGCTGGACTTCCCACCCAGACTTCGGGCTCTCCCCGCCTCCACAGCGGCATGAACCAATTCCTTAGAATAAGCGTCTTTCTCTATCCACACATCCTGTCGGATCCATCGCTCTGGAGAACACTGCCCAGTACACTGCCCGGTGGCCGCAGGGACGCTGCCCGCAGACGGGTGTGGCCAGCCCGAGCCCCTCCCACGGGATGCCATCCAGGTCAGGGAGGCCAGAGTTCAACTAGCCCGAGCTGGGAAGGATGCCCGTCCCGTGCGAAGACTCGGACACTTCCCCTCAGCAGGTGTACCCGCCTGGCGGGACCACGCCGGCCTCCTGGGGTGCTCGGCCAGGGGAAGATGTCCGTGAGCTTCGGAGAGCCCGCGGGACAGGCGTCAGCCTCAACATCAAAGTCTCCGCGGGGGCGTGGGAGCGGGCACGTCCGCCGCCTCCCAGCCCTCGGTCTTCCTTGCCCTGTCCCCCGGGGCGAGAGGGCGCAGCCTGGGAAGTCTGCGGAGGAGAGCAGGGGGGCGGGGGAGGGGGACCTGCTGCCCTCGCGGGGAAGACCTGGTTCTTCCAGGCTGCGCCCCAGAAACACCAGAAGGCACACAACCCGAAAAATCCTGGATCCTTAAATCTTTAAAGAAATGTAGCTGTGGGGTAATAAGCAAAATCCTTTTCAGTCTTCAGCTGGACGTATTAAAGTAGGGCGGTCACGGTCACAGTGAAGCAAACGCGGGGGTGGGTGTGGAGAAGAGTGACCGCCTGGTCCCGGGCGTGCGCGGGCGCTGCTGGCACGGACCCGAACATGTTTGCTTCTTGCTGCTGCCGCACCGTGTGGAAGTGAAGCCACGGGAGACGGGGCCCCGGGCAGTAGCGCTCACTGGCCTTTCCCAAGCCCTCCTAGAGCCGCCCTCTGATCAGGAACATTCCGGCACCTCAGGAGTCACTGCCCTCAGCCCTGGAGGGCCGCCCCCTGACTTTCCTAGGTGCCTGTGGGCGCTGCCCGTTCGCTACTGAAGGTCAGTGCAGCCGCAGGGTTCACGGGCGCTCTCCGGTGACCCCCATGGGCTCGTACCCCAGACTTTGGAAGGAGGCAATGGCCCTGCACGGTGGGCGCCTGCACGCGGCTGGCACTCCCAGAGGCAGGGACAGTGGACCCCCACCCATTGTCCAAAGGAGAGCGTGGGGAGCGTCTGAGGTCCGGGTGTGAGAACGTGTCCCCTACCCCCCTTCTCCCCCCAAGGGACATCTTCAGGCCCTACAGCAGCCTCGAAACCCGGGGCTGGGGGCAGGATGAGGGGTGCGGACAAAGTGCGGAGGGCCACCCGCTTCGCCGCCACGGGGCGGGGTCCAGAGCGGAGCTGAGCCGGGGCAGGGAGGGAGGCACCCGTCTCGGTTCAAACACCCCAGACTCACGGTTTGTACCAGCTTTTAGTAGGTTTTTATTGAACAAATGTCACTTCATTTGAGATGACAATTGAGCCATTGCCAAAGACTGAGTGACCGTTGATATTTTCTGTTCCCGCGGGGGCGATCTGTGTAGCTCCGGTGATGTCCTGCTGAGGGCACAGTCCCCGTCCCTTTATTACTAAGTGACCTCTTAAGATCACCATGCGCTCCCCAAAGGCTAGACGTTTGGTGAAGAAGTTGAAGAAGACAAACGTCCCTTGCAAAGGGACAGGTCGGTGACCCCCACCCCCAACGCTGGCTTTCCCTCCTGCCTTCGGCGAGAACAGGACGGAAGGACTGCATTACCATCCCCCGTGCGACCGGACTCAGCGACTCCCGCCGGCTCCTTGGTTCTCCTGCGCGCTACGCTTCCGACTCGGGCTCACAGAAGTGTCTGCGGCTCTGCTCCCAACGTGCCGCCCCTGCACGCGCTGCGCATTTGGGTCCGTGAGGGACCGAGCCTTCATTCCGTACAAACGTGGGCTCCGGCCTCGGCGGTGCGGCTGCAAGCTGCTCCTGTCCCCCAGCGGGCTGCCTTTGTGCCTCCGTCGGAGCTCGGGCGACTTCGAGGGTGTCCAGACCCGGCGCCCGCGCCCCGCACCGCCCTACGCACGACCGGCCAGGGCCCGTGTAGCTAACGTGGGCTTAAAGTCGGGGAACACCTTCCTCCCGCTTCATTTCCATCTTCAGAGTTGTTTCGGCTTCCGGCCGCACGTGTCACCACAGACTTCATTTTGTCTTTATCCACCAGAGAATTCCGCTAAGGTTTTTACCGGAATCCCACTAAATCCGCCCACGAGGGTGGGGCGCGTGGACACGGTTCTGGTGTTGGATCTTCCCACCCGCACGCCCGTCCCTGCAGCCGCTTGGTGGGGCGTCTTTGGTTTCCTTCGTGTCACGTGGAGCAGACCAATTCTGACTGCGTTTAACTGGGTTTTACCTAAATATTTCATTTGGGGAGTTATTTTTCTTAAGATCTTATTTATTTATTTGACAGAGATCACAAGTAGCAGAGAGGCAGGCAGAGAGAGAGGAGGAAGCAGGCTCCCCGCTGAGCAGAGAGCCCGATGCGGGACTCGATCCCAGGACCCTGAGATCATGACCTGAGCCGAAGGCAGCGGCGTAACCCACGGAGCCACCCAGGCACCCTGAGGGGAGCTATTTTTTGAAAAACAGACGTTATTTATTGTAAAGTAGACTTTCTTTTTTAGAATAGTGTTTGGTTCGCAGCAAAATTAGGAGGAAAGTAGACACATGGCCACGCACCCTTCTTCCCGCACAAGCCTCCCACTTCCCACGCCCCCACCACGAGGTGTGCCCGCGACCCTGCACGGACACGCCGTCCTCACCGGAAGCCCACGGTTTACACCAGGGTTCACTCTCAGGGTTGCATGGGGGGTTTTTTTGTGGAAAAAAGAGTCAAATTTTAACTCTAACCGACCCAACTGCGTCCAGGACCGTCTCCAGAGCCCAAGACGACAGGAACATGAAGAAATGCTCCTGGAGAAGGAACAGGCCTGTACCAGCCCCGGTGCGGCTGAGGGGCAGGCCCGGAGCAGCCCGTCTGCCAGGCTGGTTCTGTCTCCCACGCGGGGCTCTCACCCCGAGGGGACGGCTGGGCATGTGCCCCCAATGCAGGGGACTCTTGAGAAGTCACTGATGGGGCAACCGTTGTGGACTGGGCTGTGTGTGCCCCCCAGATTCACGTGTTGAAGCCCTAACTCCATGGTCTCAGAATGGGACCTCATTTGAGAGGTAATCAGGTTAAAACGGTCCCCAGGGTGTCCCTGATCCCGTGGGACCGGGGTCCTTACAGGAAGAGGGGATCAGGACACAGACCTGCATGGAGGGGCGACCCCGTGAGGACCCAGGGGGAGCACGGCCGTCCGCACACGAGGAGCGAGGCCTCAGGGGACCCCGCCCTGCCCGCCCTGCACCGCGGGCGTCGGCCTCCGGGACCCGAGGGACAGCCCACGGTGCTGGGACGGCCCCCATGACAGGGCGCGGCCCGGCCCGCAGCGTCCACAGCGCCGAGGCCAGGACAGCACGCGGGGGAGGCAGGGTAGCCCGAGCACAAGGTCGAGGACGGGCTCCGGACGAAAGGACAGGGGACGGTGTTCTCAGCAGGCGTGGGCGGAGGGCGTCCACGCGCGAACGAGGTCTGGGGCGCACGTCCTGCGCCAAATGCAGAAACCCCTCCACGCGGGTCCCGGGTCGGAATGCAAAGTGTGATAGAGACTCTCCATGACCCCGGTTGGGCAAAACGTCTCCGCTATGGTGCCGCAGACTGAAAACGTGCACCGGGCCACCTCAGCCCGCAGCCCCGGCTCGGAGGGCACCGCTGGGAGGAGACGCCCGAGAAGGCGCACCGCCGCGCCCCGACCACACGCGCTCTCCCCGGCCGCAAGACGGAAGCAGCGGTATGAAGCCGTGGGCTGAGGACGTGAAGGGGCCCCTCCCCAAAGGGGCCACGCGGATGGCCAGGGACGCGGCGGGGGGGCCGACGTGGCCAGTGAGGAGGGACACGCACGTGAGAGCCGCGGGCAGGGACACGCTGCGGACTTCGCAGAGCGGCTGGAATGAACGCAGCCGACGCCGGCTCGGGCGCGGACGGAGCCGCTGGCTGGAGTGCAGCGGGGACTGTGCCTCGCGGGATGGCCTGGGCGGATCCTCCTAGAATGGACACACGCCTCGTGACTCAGTCGTGCTCACAGACACTGATCCGAGGGGAGAAGAAGTCCATGTCCACTCACTACCTGCGTGAGGGTGTTGATCTGTGACCACCGACAGGCAGGGGCGCTGGGACGGTCCCTCGGCCTGGGGGTGGACACGCGGCGGGACAGCCGCATCGGGGACCTCTTCGTGCCGCCTGCCACAGTAGGAGGGGCTCAGGGGCGTTATCGAGACCGAGAGCAGACAGACTGGAAAGGGGACGGGTTGCATGATGCCATTTTGATGGTGTTTTGGAAAAAGCAAGGTTTTGGGGACAGAAAAGTCATCAGTGATTGCCAGGGCCTGGGGTGGGGGGACGCCTTGACCACAAGATGGCACGGGGGGTTTTTTGTGATGTGGATCTGCTCTGCATCTTGGCTCTGGTGGGGGGTGGGTGTCCATAGATGTGTCAAAACTGAAAGGTCGGGGGACTTTACTGTATGTAAATCATACATTAATTTTTTTATGGAAAAAGAAGTCCGATCCCAAGACAACCCCCAGACCCCACCGGGCTTTCTGCTTGCTGGGTGATTCTACAGGACTACGGTGTCCCCTGCCTCCTCAGTCTCATCAGTCCCCACACATCGCCGCCGGCATTACGTGAGAAGCGGCCCCTGTCACCTGGCAGCCAGGTGACAAGATGGGGACATGCTTGCGGGGACAGGCATTGCCCAGTGTGGGAGGGGCCTCGACAGCATCCTCCAGGGTCCGGGAGGGCTGGCTCCTACCTGAGAGGGGGTCCACCTCCGCAGGTGGCTGCCGAGTCTGTGTCCTCGGATGCACCCATCCATGTGTCCCCATCTCTGTTCTCAGGACCCCTCACATCCTGGTTCTTTGTCACTGGACGGGACGTAGCCGGCCGACTCTGCTGTCTCTGGGGGCCTGTGCCCTGAGCTCCCCAAACACCTGCGTCATCACACCTGCCCTGGGCTCTCCTCCAGCGCGACTTCTGCCCATCGTCACCCATGAAACCCTTAACAACGGGGTCTCCAGGGCATTCCCCGAGCCGCCGTGCCCCCTCCAGCAGCCGGAATGGGGGCGCCTCAGTCACGGCCCCCCCATGCTCTCAGAACCTCCTGCGCGTCTGGGTCTTCCAGGGAACGAACCCCGGGGGACCCCCGAGGATGTCCCCGGGGAAACGGCTGCGAGAGAGAAGGTGGGAGGGAGCCTGAGCCGAGACAGCGTGGGACGAACCTGCACCTGACTTTTAAGGAGCAGAGGGAAGCGCGCCGGCGAGACCGGGCTGCGGACACGGGGGCCGAGCACGGGCTTCAGGGCGCGGACGCTGGCGTCTCCGGCAGAGGAGGACGCCCGCGAAGGACCTGCCCCGCCAGCCCCTCGGCGGCGTCAGGGCCAACAGGGTGAGGCTTCAGGGCGCGGCAGCCTCTGGCCGACCGCTGCCCCCTTCGCGAAGCCCGCGAGCGCACAGAAGACCCAAATCCGACCCGCAGGTCACGCCGAAAGCCCGACTCCAATGTGCGAAAGCGCGTGTTTAGAAGGACGTTCTGACACAGTAGCAGGAGAGCGGTGGTGAGGCGGTGACCTGACATTTCCGAAGACTGAAACCCTGTGCCCTCGCGCTCGGCTCCCGGGGAACACGGAACTAGAACATTCCCCGGCATAGACGAGCACGCAGCGCCGTTGCGGGGCTGCAGCTGCTGACGCCCCCAGTCCGGTCTGAGGCTGAAGGTGGTGTGACGTTTGGCTCCTTCTACCCACAAAACAGCCGTCTCAAATGCTTCCGTCAAACGTAGCGAGGACACGTCGAAGCCTGGAGAGTGAGGTGAGTTCACGAGAGCCGCAAAACCCCCGGCTTGACGCGCACCTGGGCCCGACACGACTCGGCCGTTCGGCGAAAACCCTGCCGCTGGTGACGAACCGGAAGACAAAGTCATCGTCCCAAACACCAAAGCTGCTTTACCAGACAGAAACTGGGAACTCGCAGCTCGGAGACATGGCGGGACGGCGGGGCGGACGCTGCACGCCGGCAGTTCCGAGCTCTGCCACGGGGCAGGACAGAGGCGGGGAGCCGGCCCCTGTCGCACCGCCGCAGGGCGCGTCCCCGTGGGGCGTCCAGGTCACATCGTAGGACATCACACGCTCTGACTCCACACGGTCGTGCTGAGCGAGGAACACGCGTCTTTGAAGCCGTAACGACGAAATATCCCTTCTCCTATTTATTTATGCAGCGCATCGGAGGGTGAGGAGTGGAACAGAAGCGGTTGCACTAACGGTGGCAGGAAAAGTCAGCGCCTTCCTGGGGCCGCGTCCCAGGTCAGACGGTGGCTGGTGTCTAGGCAGAAGTGAGAGACTGTGGGCACCAATGACTTAGGGATTTGCGGCGAGAGACCAGAGGCGGGAATGAGGAAACGGGCACCAAGGAAAACAGGAACTACTAAAGACACTGAAACTAATCACACCTCCCCCCGCAGAAGACAGGGCCCACGGCTTCACCGGCTCATGCACCGAATACAAAATAGAAATAAAACCCCTTGATGGAAATCAGACCAGCGTCACCTTGATGCCCAGACTGACCAGGACGGCGTGCCGCAGGGAAGCGGCGAGTCCACCGCACTCCCGGACTCAGAGGCAAAGAAGAAAAATCCCGACACGCAGAGCAGTGTTTTTAAAATACGACCACAAAAGGAGCATTTTATTTATTTACTTTTTAAATTTCTTTTCAGCGTAACAGTATTCATTGTTTTTGCACCACACCCAGTGAAAAGGAGCATTTTAGATTTATTTCAGGCCTGCCAGGTTGTTTGTATATTCGAGAGAATCAAATGATGTACCTTGTGAGTGAACTTATTAAAAGAGGGAAATCATGAAATCAAATGAAAAGGCACGGAAAATGACTCGGTTGTATTTGGGACTCGTTTAATAAAATCACACCATTTCTGCTAAGATGCGTGCGCACAAGATGTGAGTTAGCCCCGAAGTGATGGGTAAGTAAAGAGCTTTTGGTCCGGAACAAGGACCCCGAGTGTGCAGACCCGATTTCCCCCAGCATATCAACGATGTCAGATTATTGAGGTTACCATGGTCACGGCGAGAGAGGAGGTCTTGGGGAACATGAAGACCATCAGGGGAGCCCGGGGCGTCCTGTGCGGGAGACGCCCTGGTGCGGGTGGGGAAGCGGAGAAGACACCCCTCGTGCTCAGGAAGTCTGGAAAGGGTTCTGCTCTGGGTCGGGGGATTAAGCTGGGTGAAATCTGGAGCAACACCCTTCAGGACAGGTGGAAATAAGCATGGTAGCCGTGGGGAGGGGCGCCACGGGGGGTGCCGGCCGCCTGCCCTGGGGGACTGCGGGCAGCTGGCGCCTGCTGTTGGCCAGTCGCAGAGGTCCCCGGGGTCTGAGCCGTCGGCCCCCAAACCCGTGTTCCTGTCGCTCTCGTACTTGTAGTCCATGCTTTTGCAGGATTTGCAAGGTTTCTCCTGTCCGTGGCATTTCGGCAGAAATGTCAATATTAGCATATTCTGAACAACAGGGAAGGTCCTTCATGTCGTAGCGGCGGCCGACAAATTCCTAGAGCAAATGTCATCCCAAACCGAGCAGCTTGGAACGGTTCATCCGCGAGGCAAGGACGGCCTCTGGGTCACCGCGGAACGGAAGTCCAGGGAAATAGGGAAACCGACGTGGCGGCCGCGGGTTAGAAGGGAGCGCTCGCTGGGAACTGCATGTTTGCTGGTGAACGGACGCCGGGGCTGGGTACGTGGGAAATGCAGAAGTTCCAGAAGCATGTCCTGAAAACAAAGCGCGTCTCAGGAAGGACGCGGAATACGGGACCGAGCCTCTCACATGGGCAGCAGACACCGGGGACGGACCATGTCACGCGGTAGCACTTACCACGGCATCAAAGTCAAATATCGGGACACAAATCTGACAAATTCTGTGGAAGACCTCCATGCGGGAGACTAGAGTGTCCTGGGGAGAGCGTCCCAAGGGCTCGAGTGGGGCGGCCGGGCGACTCGGGCTGGGGCGGGCTCCTGGGCGGGCTCCTCACTGAACGGAGTCGGCTAAGCATCCGACTTGGTTTCGGCTCAGATCTTGATTTCAGGGTCGTGAGACGGAGCCTGCGTCAGGGTCTACGCTCAGCTGGGAGCCGGCTTGACTCTCTCTCTGTCTGCACGTCCCCCGCCTTCTCTCTTGAATAAATACATAAACAAATCAATCTCTTTTTTTTTTAAACGATGACATGCTTCCAGATTTGAAAAACCCAGGCTTATAAAAATGTCAGTTCCTCCCAAATGTGTCTCTGGACTTGATCAGAATCCCAGTGCGGTTCCCCCTGCTTGATAAGCTGATTCTCTAATTCCGAGACTACGAGAAGCAGAATTGCCAGGCAGTTCTGCAGACGTCCGCTGTGGGAGCCCCGGGGGTTGTGGACTCACAACAAAGCTACGGTAATTCGGGTTCCAAGGTCCCAGCGCAGCCCGGAGACGGTCCCCGGCAAGAGGGCCACCTGCTAGGTGGCCATCACCAAGGACGGCTCTCCAAACCTGGGAGGGATCGGTGAACGGGGAGGGCGGGCAGCAGGGGGGACGGGGGTCCCGGGGGGGCTGGTCTCCGCGACGACGAGACTGGGTTAGAAGCCTACGTGGAGGTTGAGCATCCATGCGGGAGAGCCTGGCGAGGCTTGGGGAGACGGGGCCCGACCCCCTTCCCCGCACCCGGGGCTGGGCGAGTCCTGCGTCTGGTGCTGGCCCATGTGCCCTGTCGTGTCCTTCCGTCACAACAGCTGGTCTGCGCCAAGTGCACGCTTTCCCAGAGTCCCGTGAGCGTCTCCCGGGCCCCGTGGCCTGTCGCCGTCAGACTCCTGCCCACCCCGTGCCCCCATCTGAGCCGGGGTCTCTGGTCTGTGGGAGCAGCGGGGGAGCTGAGAGCACATGGTGAAGAGAGCTTGTGGGTCCGGAGTCCAGAGAGGAGTCCAGAGAAGAGGGGTGAACCGCACAACATCCCCTCAGCACACAGGAGCGCACGCGCACACGCACACCCCTGCTCACCCGTCCACACACGCACACGGCCTGTCTCGGCCTTTAGACACACTTTCCATTCAGCCACTTGGTCTCGACCCTTTGAAGCGGGACAGTGGGCTGGAGGTCACGAGGTCAGTGGCAGGTCAGTGGCAGGCCCGTCGGGGCAGCGTGGGGGAGGGGAGGGAAAGGCGCCCCCAGAGACGCAGGAACTAGGGGCACGTGGGGGACAGGAAGCTCCCTCGTTCCTGCAAGTGTTTTCCAAGCGGCCACTGCCGGCCCGACGTTGAGCAAGACTGAGTGAAAGCAGGGACGGTTGTGGGGACGGGGTGGGGCGGGGCAGGGCGCAGGGAGGGCGGGAAGCGCGGGAGCCTGAGGGGCAAAGACACAGACCTGGAGGCCAGAGACTGGGGCCGGACCCTGTGCCTGCCCGCCTGCTGGGGTGAGGGGCCACCAGGCCCCGCCACAGACACCCCCAAGCGAGGGCCAGCCCCTCTCCTGCGTCCAAGGTCGGGGAGACGGCGCCTCCGGGCTCCGGCCCCGCGCTGCTGGGAAGGCCACCGACATCGCTGCCTGCAAGGCCACTGGGCCGTTTTGGCAACAAGAGGCCCAAAGCCTTGCTGGGTGGGGCGTGGCCCAGGGAAAAGCCAGCCAAGGCCTCCTTCCCGGGGGGGGGCATTTCCTCCAGGGACCGTCCCGGGGGTCAGCCCACCAGCGGCGGCAAAGGCTCCGGGAAAATGAGCAAAGAACATTTCAGCGCTGCGCTCCTGGCCCCACCGGGCACAGTAAAGCCCCCGCGACCGCAGGGCAGGGCCTAGGTTCACGCGGTCGCCAGCTTCCCGGGTGCCCTCTGCATGGCATTCTGACCCAACGTCCTCCAGAAAGCTGCCGGGCAGTGATGGGAACCCACCGGGGCGTGACCTTGGAGGCTCTGGAAGACCCCCCGCCCCGGCCACTCTCCTGAGGACCCTCTGGAAGGCTCCCCTCCATGGGGTGACCACATTTAACTCCATGCAGGGGTCCCAGCTCCGCACCCCCTAACCTGCCGCTGTCTGGGGTCAGGGGTCATGGCATGGTATTCCGTCCCTCCTCACCCCTCCTCCTGGGCTTCTGGGTCAGGCCAGGGGCTGGAGTCCTGCCCACTCACCCAGGCCCTCTCGCCTGGGAACCATGTCCTCAGACCGGATCTGCTGCTCCCGGGCCCTGCCGGACTGGCCCTCACAGAAACACCAGCCTCTCTGTGCAGCCCGACTTGGCACGTGGAGCTGTGGACCCACCAGGACTCAAGTCCCAGAAGCCTGGCCTTTTGGGGATTGGCCAGCACCCTCCCGTCCTCAGCGGAGGCTCAGCCTGGTGTCCTGCTCTCCAGCCCTGGTGACACTTTCCTCCCGGTGAGTCTGCCGCAGCGGGACACCACATGGGAAAACCACCGGCCCCAGGATGCACGCCATCAGCTGACCCTTGGCCGCTCCAGAGACCGAGAGCACAGGGCCCCACCCCTCGCCCAGTTCCTTTGCCCAGAAAAGACACCAAACATCTCACTACCCACTGAGCCCTGCCTTGCTCCTGGCTGGCCCCCCTCTCCCAGGAAGATCGGAGGGGAACCCCAATTCTTGGCCCCACAGCTCCTCTGCCTCTGTCCTGGGGGAAGGGGTCACTCTCTGTTGTCTGGATGCCGCCAGACAGGGCCCCATCTGCACCCTCTGAACTCCGACACCCGGGACCTCATGACCGCCGTGGTCACCAGGCCTGCTCCCAGTGGCTCTCCGTCACCAGCCACCCCAGGCTTGGGACCCCTGCCTCGCTTCTCCCTTCAAGGACACTCACGGCTACGTCCCCGTCGCTCCAAGCACAGCTCGGCCCCTCCCTGCTTGCTCCCCCCACACAGGCCCCTCAACCCAGCCGGCGCCTCTGGCCTCTCCGTCCTCAGTGCCCCACACTCTTGGCTTTCCCTCGGGACGCCCGTCTTCCCGCCAGCCGTCCTGCAAGAGGCGGTGGTCCTCGGGCTCCGCGCCGGCTGGCACTACTCAGGCCGCCCGGGCTCCCCGCAGAGCCTCCAAACCCACGGCTTCAGGCCAGATGACTTTTCTGCTCCCACAGGGCCCTCCTGGGCCCCCATATTCAGGCACAGTCTGACCTGCAGGGACCCGCCATCTCCTCCCTGCCTGCCGCACTGCACGCCCAGCCTGTCCCCAGAATCCCTCAACCTCGCCTCTGAGACATATTAAAGACCCTCCCCCAGCACCCCCAGCCCTGGCCCACACACCAGGGGCTGTGCACCCCGCCTTGTCCCCCCCAAGGGGTCCTGACGCTCCCAAAGCACCATCCTCAATACCCACAAAGCACGCCCTGCTGAGCACGCCCGTAGGCCGGGGGTCAAGTCTGCAGACCACCTTCCCTCTCAGCTCCTGAGCTGCCTGGAGCACCACCTGGTTCCCCAGAACAGCCTGACCCCGTGTCACAGGACTTGTCCCCTCCGGGGGGAGGCACTGGTTTTCTTTGTTCTAACTTACAGCCAGGTGGGCAGCTGTGTTTGTGCTGCCTAACATTCTGGGGGGCTCGTGTTTGGGGCTCCCGCTGCCAATGCCCAGCTCAGTCTGCTGGCCTCACGGGCAGAAGACTGCCAGGTCATGGAGCAAAGCTTCCTCGGCAGAGTCAGCCCTGGGGGCCTGGACCACCAGGCAGTGCCAGATTGGGGTTCCCAACACTGTCAACCCCCCGTGCCCGCTCGGCTGTGGGACAGAGGCTGGGCTGGGGCCAGACAGGGACTTTATTGACAGTTCACAGACACAGAGCTCGAGCGGGGTCACAGCTCGGAGGGGTGGGGTCAGGGAAGACAAAGTGAGTCCCCAGAAGCTGGCAGCACCCCCCAAACTGGGAAGCTCCCACAGAAGCCCTTCTTGCTAGGTGTCAGGTCAGAGGGGCCCCAGGAGCCTTGGGGGGGGCACAGGAGGCCAGGGAGGGCAGCCAGTGGAAGCCAGGGTGCAGCCGCACAGACCCCAGACACGGGCAGAGGCGGAGGGTCAGGAGGCAGAGAGGGTGGGCTGGCCCCGAGCTCCCGCCCCCGTAGTGCGCAGAGCTTCTGATGGCCTCGCTGCCCAGGTCACAGCTTTAGGGGGGCTCCAGGGCACGTGCCCTGAACAGCCCCAACCACACCACATCTTGTGTCACAGCAGGCGTGACAACGAACATGTCTCAGTGCTTTGTCTCCACGGCCGGCGGGGCCCGGCAGGCCCTAGTAGTCGGAGAGCGGGTACCGCAGGAAGATGAGGACGAGGATGATGCAGGACGCCGCCAGGGCCGAGCTGGTGATGTTGAACAGTCGCGCCGTCTTGGCGTCTTCCACTGCTCCGTTCAGGTCATTGAGAAGCTTCTTGTCCCGGACCTGAGGCCAGAGGGAGGAGGTGAGGCCAGTGGCCAGAGAGAAGGAAAAGGCTAGTACCAGGGACTTCTGTGCAAAGGGCACACAGGGATTCTTTGTATTTCTTTTTGCAACTTTTCGGTAGGTCTGAAATTATTTAAAATATAATGGGATTGTCGACAACGCTCTATGACTTGACTGAGTGTTGCTGAGAGCGCACCTGAAGTGTTCTTACCACCAAAAACCTACAGACCTCAAAAACAGTAATTGTGTGTGATGATGGACGTGCTAACCAGCCGCCTTGCTGCAATCGTCACGCGGCAGGTGCGCGTCTCGATCACCACGCCGCGGACATCATCGGACTCACGCAGTGCCACATGTCAGCTGTATCTCAATAAAGCTGGAATCCATAAGTGAACACATAAGATACAGAAGGAAGCTGGTCGCAGAGTTTTATGATCAGACAATGGAGGATGTAAGTGTGCTCTATTCTGAACGAAGTGCCTAATCTAAAACTAATAGGGATTACCTGAAAATAGGCGCTACACACAGACGGAATAAGTGGTAGTCCCTACAGTCTCTAGGAAGGGATGTTAAGATACAGGGAGTAAGCTGGAGCCCAGGAAGTCCTGGGAAGACAGTGACCGTGGGCAGAGCTGGACCCACTTTCAAGATTCTCTGGTTAGGAAGAGACGTTCCTGAAGAGGAGGCCACCCTCACCCAGGATAAATCTTGGGATTTCCTTCTCTTCGGCACTTTTCTCTTCCACAAAGTCCAAAGAAGTGTAGCTGGGTATGTGGACGGATGAGAAGGAGGGGGAATAGAAAAAAATAGTGCGCGGGTCTCAGGGATGGAGGAGATGACTTGAGGGTAACGGAGCACAAGTGAGCAAGGAGGAGTGTGAAGACAGGGACGTGGCAATGGATGCGCCTGGCTCAGCTAGAGGAGCAGAGGGGATGGCGGAGGGCGGGAAGGATGAGCGGGTGTGCTGATGTGTTAGGTCGGAGGATGGACGGACGGATGGCTGACAGGTAGAGCTGGTAAGTAAGATGGAGAAAGTTACTTAGAAGTTGAGGTTAGGTTAATAGTTAAGTGCATTGATATGTAAAACGGTGGGATGAGATGGGGAGAGTAGGGAAGGGAGGAGGCAGCGTAAGGAACTTCTATAAACACAGATGAATGGAGGGTTCAGTGATTATATGGTTGGGGTGAAGACAATAAAAGATGGTGGATCGATGTATAAGGGATCGTGGGTGGATGGATGGATGGATGGATGGACGGGTGGGTGGCTGTGTGGATGGGTGAATGTGTGGATGATTTGGTGGGTGGTGGTTGGATGGGTGAATGGATGGTGGATGGTTGAATGGCTGGATGGGTGGGTGGCTGGGTGGATGGGTGGGTGGAGGGATGGGCAGGCAGATGGATGAATGGGTGGATGGCTGGTGGGTGGATGGTTGGATGAGGGAGTAGATAGGTGGGTGGGTTGGTGAATGGATGGGCAGGTGGATGGATGGGCAGGTGGATGGTTAGATGAGTGGATGGCTGGATGGGTGGGTGGACAGATGGTTGAGTGAATGGATGGTTGGATGGGTAGGTGGATGGGTGGGCGGGCAGATGCATGGATGGGTGGTGGGTGGATGGTTTGATGGTTGGATTTTTGGGTGGGTGAATGGATGGATGGATGGATGGACGGTTGGGTGGATGGGTAGATGGGGGGGTAGATGAATGGATGGTGGAATGGTTGGATGGGCAGGTGGCCGGGTGGGTGGGTGGATAAATGGGCAGGTGGACGGTTGGATGGGTGGGTGTGGGTGGGTGGGTGGGTGGTTGGACAGGCAGGTGGCTGGGTGGGTGGGTGGATAGTTAGATAGGTGGGTGGGTGGTGGATGATGTTGATATTCAGAAAGCAAGTAATGGGGAAATATGATTATACAAAAATTGTCATGGTACTGCCCCTCCTAACCAACCTCTTTTACTTTCCTGTTACCGGGAGGTCCATGATCTCTTACGCCAGATTGAGCAGACACCGTGTCATTGTATTTGCTTCTCCTCTCCTGCCCCCCATCCCTCCCCTAACCCATGCCATGCTCTCCTTTCCTGGCCACCGCACTGGAACGCTAACTGTGCTCTGCCCCTGGGCTTCTCTTGTCCCTCTCCTGCACGTGGGTTGCAGGTTTTATAGCCCTGGCCGTATCTTCCCTTTCTGTGTCTTACACAGAATGAAATCCAAACTCCTCATATAATTTTTCAAATCCTCCCTGCATGGCCATGTCTGGCTTTCCGGGACCATCTTCTCGTCCCCCACAGAAGATGGGGGCCCTGCACCCCTCCCAGGTCGCCCCACCCTCATGTCCTGGAACACCTGTCCCCTCACCCCCCTTGCCCGGTGAAAACGATGCCCCCTCCCGTCCGTCTCCCACACCTGGCTCCAAACTCGTCCCAAATCAGGAATGAAGTATTCTTTTTCTGAAACATGGGGCACTTCCTGTCTTGGAGGGGTCCTCCGTTCCCTCCGCCCGTTCCTACAGCACCCTCTGACCCCTGCCATGGCTATCCCTGCGGCAGGGGGGTCCCTGCTGGGAAGCGGGGGCTCGGCCACAGTGAGTACGTGGCCTTTGCGGACAGAAAGCCCTCAGGCTGCGGGAGCGGCACGGGCTGACCTAGGTGTGCTCCGGGGGGATGGGGCAGGGCGCGGGCGGCGAGGGTGAGCTATGGCGAAGGATGGAGCTTGAAGAGCCTTGAGTGCTGAGGTGAGGACTCTGGGCTAACGGGGCGGGGCGGGCCAGGTCATTACGAGCCGCTCGTGCTGACTGCAAGTGCAGAGCTGACCTCCTGCCTCTCCGCCTTCCCCGGACACGAGGCTCCGCGACACGAGGCTTCACAGTCTGTGTGCTGCACGCCCAGCTGCCCCGAACCGCCCTGGCCCCTGTGGTTGGAGAGGGCAGACGGACGGCGTGACGGGTGGACAGGCAGTCGCAGGCAGACAGGGACACAGGGGTTTTCACAGCCACGAAACGCCAGCCTCGGCCCTGCCCAGGTGTGCTTACTCGAACGCTGCTCCATCTCGGTTTGTTTTGTGAGCGGTTGAAGGAAGGAGCTCAGGTGAGGCGCCCGTCAAGAGCCCACCGCCCGCAGGGACCCGGCTGGGACTCGGGCCCAGGCCTTCGGACCCCAAGCCCGTCTGGCGCCCTCGGAAGTGGCCCTGCCTGGCTACACATGGGGTGGGGTGCAGCGGGCTGGGGGGCATGCAGCGGGCTGGACAGATGGACACGTTCCCAGGGGCAGGAGTCAGAGCCAGCCTGCCCGCCCTGTCCCTGCCCCCTGCCCGCCGCTCAGGCCAGAGACAACTCACCTTCCACCCCCTTCCCTGCAAGCCTCAAGCTTTTCCTTCCCTGGCTGTCCCCCAGGAAGGACGTGGGGGAGCAGCCCTGGGGAGGGGGGAGTCATTGTGGACTCCCATCTGCCCCTCAGAAGCACTAATTCCTACCCACCCCCAACCCAGTGCAAATCCGGCACCATTGAGAAATCTGTGACCTACCTACAACCTGCACCAGATGGGCCGGCCCCGGGCCAGCCCGCGCCACAGCCAAGCCAAGGCGGGGAGGGGACAGCTTCCGGACAGGAGCCCACGCTCCGGGCCCGTTCTACAGGCCGCTGTCGGGGCCTGGCAAGGGACCCCCGGGCAAGCAGAGCCCTGCCGGCTGCCCCCACAATCCCACCCTCACGGATCCAGAGCTGAGGGCGGTCTGGGGCCTCCAGCCCCCAATCTCTAGGGCCCCTTCCCTTTGCTGCCTCCACAGCACACACAGGCACACACGTGCGTGCACACACACACGCACACACACCATTGCACACGCACACTGAAGCCCATGACACACACAGTTCACACGCACACATGTTCACACGGGCAACTGTACTTCCACGTCCACACCCGTACACACTCACGCTACAGGGGCACACACACTCGTGAATACATGCACACTCACACACACGCACTCGGGCCCCACACGGCAGAGCCCGGAGCTCAGCGCCCAGGCTGGGAGCGAAGGTACGCCTGGCGGCAGTGACGCTGACGATGAGTCAGGAGGTGGGGAAAGCCAGGTGGCTGGGGCGCGGGAGGCCAGGGGAGGGGTGCGGCTTAGGGATGCACAGAGGCAGAGCCGGCCAGGTTCCGCCCTTCCTCCTGGGCCAGCCTCCCTGGCCTAGACCCTCCCCTCCCTCCGGCCCCACGTTCAGCCCCCACCTCACTGGGCGCCGCCATCGGTGACGCGCACCTGGGCTTGGACCCGCGATCTGGGGACCGTGACGATCTGGCCGGACACCAGCCAGTCCCTTCCGAGTGACAGGGAGACGGGTCCTGGCCGTGGGGCCCTTCAGTCCTTACACATTTGCCCAGAGCTCCCCGCTTCAAATGTGAGTGGGCCACAGCCTCTCCCCTGCAATCTTAGTCCGCTGCTTTCGGCCTTGTCTCGGGGACATGAGGCCCGTCTCCCTGGCACCGCTTGGCTCCCAGCCAGCTCCTCTCACAGCAGTGAGGGGCTTTTGGAAACTGTACCCACTCCAGGTTGGGCGTCAGGGGTGTATGGGACATGCTTGTGGCTCTCTGTCCCTGGGCACTCTGGCCACCAGGAGAGACTGTCTAGAAACCGTGTGGGAGAGAGAAGGCAAAAAGCAGTGACTTGAGCGAGACCCTGTGTACCATGGGCTCTTTCTGAATGCCTGCCTGATTCCAGGGCCCCAGGGAGGGTCTTGGAGAGGAAGGTCTCCATGCTGTCCTCCTGTCAACAGGGAAGGCTCCAAGGGTCTTCATCGGGGAGCTGGCTCCATCCCCGCCTCCCCAGAGACAGCTCAGCGACCCCGGCCCAGAGGATAGGACATTGAGCCCTGGGTCTGCTCTGCAAGGAGGAAGCTGGCTGGGTAGAGAATGCAGGCCCGGGGCCCCTGAGTCCCGCAAGGCAGCCCGGAAGCTTCCGCAGCTCAGGACTGGGAAGGGCAGCCCCTCCCTGCCGGCTCAGAGCTAGCCGACAGCCGTGTGTCTCTGGATCCCACGAGGTGCCCCCGCCTGCCCCCCCACCCCCCGCTGCTCTGGCCCCCTCCCCTGCCCCACTCACTTTGAGGGAGTAGGCCAGCGCGATGAAGCCCAGGCAGCAGAAGTTGAGGTAGACGAAGTTGAAGATGGACCACAGGTAGTAATCATTGACCTCGGTGGTGTCCGGGTAGACTTCGATGACCGTGGTGGGGTTCGTCGTGGTCTTCTTCTCGGCAAGGTGCTTGCAGGCCTGGGGGGCGCCCGAGGCCCGCACGCTGTCCGCCTTGCTGCTCTTCGACTCCATGGGGAACAGGGTGGGCGCCATGGGGGGCGACGCTGAGGGCTCGGGGGCCGGGGCCGCCGGAGCCTGCAGGGCCGGGGGCTTGGACACGCAGGCAAAGCAACCCTTGGGTGAGCCTGCCGGGGGCCTTGGAATCCAGAAGGCCCCGTCCAGGGGGACTCGGGCTTCCTGGGCGCCGTCCGTGGTGCTGGCCGGGGCTCCCAGCGAGGCTGGGCACTGGCCGGGGCCCTGGGCCTGGAGGGAGGGGGAGAGGAAGAACGAGCCGGGTCCTGCCGCCCTGTAGGGCTCGCCCCGGTGTCCTGCAGCCTCTCCCCTGCAGACTCACCAGCGGCCCCGAAGGAGACGGAAATCCCCACCGAGGCAGCCAGCTGCCCGCCTGCCACCTGCCTCCCCACCCCCCGCCCCAGCCACCCCGATGCCAAAGCCCTTCCCAGCAGGAGCACCGGGGGCTTTTCCTCACTTTGCCGTCTGCGCACAAACACTCACCCACTGACACACAACAGCAACACCCCCCTATGCCCAGCAACGCCCCAGCCGACAGGCTGTGCAACAAACAGAGCACACGGGCATCCCTAACGCCCCGGCACACACAGGACACGCAAACCCACAATGACAGCGTCTCAGCCACGGTCTGGCAGGACGAGCAGAGCTCTCCGAGCACTGGCAGGCTGACTCGGCTGACACATCGGACCCCAAGGCTCTCCAGACCCCGGGGCACGCCCCTGCGCTCAGATGCTTCCAGGTAAACAGCTCTGCACTGTGACACGCAGCGTGGACATACACAGCCACACAGGCTTGGACGCAATCGCCGGGGCATGGAAATGGCCACTGCGGGCGCCTCAAACCCGTGCGCGTCGTCCCCGCCCCCCATCGCTGCCCTAGAGCGGCTGCTGGGACCCCAAGCGCTCCCTCGCAGGGATCCCCCAAGCCGGTGCCGCGGACAGACGCACAAGGACACTCCGCGGAACGCGCACTGGTCCAGTCAGGCACCAAGGCACCCCCGCGCCCCGCGCCCTCCCCCCACCCCAGGGGGTCTGCGCCGTCACCCGGGAACCGGCCCAAGGCTGCTGTGGCCACATGGACGGCGCGCCCCGCGCCCTTACCTGCTGGCGACTCCTTGGCGGGCGGGCCAACCCCTGCGCCGCGGTCCGCGCGTCCTTCCGCCGGCCGCGGCTCGCTGTCTGTCCCGCCGCTCCGCGTCCCGGCGGCCCAGCCTCGGCGGGGGGAGCACGCGGGGCTGGCGGCGCCGCTGTCCCCGCTCCTGCGCTCCCTCCGCAGCGCCAGGCCGGCCGCGTGGCTGCAGCCCAGCCTGACTCACGGCGCCGGCGGGCGCCGCCACCTCCCCGCCTCCTCCCGCCCGCAGGGTGGGGGCCGCGGGCGCCCGCGGGAAGCCGGACCCTCGGGGGCTACAGAGCCGGCGTGGGGGGGGGCTTGCGGGGATGGGTCCTCCTACAGTGCCACCCGGTGTCCCCACGCTGAGCCTCCCCTGCCTCCCTGCCCCTCCCTCTTGCTGGCCCCCCAGTCTCTCTCGCCACTGTCTCTCCAGGAGGAAGACCCGCCATCCCCCTGCTGGCCCCCTCGTCCCACCGCAGCGACCAGCGACCAGGACGGCTGGCTGAGCCCCTTCCCCTCCGCTGCCCCTTCTCCCACTGCCCGGTCCCTCCTCTCCCCACGTCTCAGTCCTTGTCCCTCTTCAAGAACTAGTGCTGGCCTGGCGGGGCCCCCACCCTGCCCAGAACCCAGGGACCCCCACCTGCACTCCTCCCCAGCCCACCCCCAAATGGAGCCTCTCTCTGAGCCCCAACCCCACACCCAGCTCTGCACAGTGCGGCCCCTAGCAGAGGCCCTAGCACCAGAGGCTATCAAATCCAGCGGTCGCTGAACCTTGGTGGCCTCCAAGCAGCCCCATCCTTTCTGACCCCACAGAAACTCCTGACCCCTTCTGACTCTACCCAGGACAGACCCCTCAGCCCGACCTCCTGAATTTGAAGCCCTCATGCGTCCAGTCTTGAAGGCCCTGACCTCTCACTGGTTGGCTCCCTCGGCCCATGGGGCCAGATGTTCTCCAAGCCCCTAACGGCACTTGTCTCTGTGGGGTCAAGTCCACTCACCTGCCCATGTCTCTCTGCCAGTCCTGCCTGTCCCACCTGGGCCGCAACCCTGGCAGATGCCCCTTCCTCCAGCCAACACCCCCCGCCCAGCCACAGCCCCAGCCCCCTCAGAGCCTCCAGTCACTCTACACCCTCTTGCTCTCTCTCACACTTTGTCCCCAGATGACCTCTCCTTCCCGCAAAAGTCCCAGTGAGTCCCATTAGCAAGGGAAAAGGAAGCCCTAACCCTCTCCGCCTCTCCCGAAGCCCCTCCCCTCCCCGTGCGAGTGCCCTCTTCACCAACCCACCAGCCTCCACAGACCCCAGACCCTCCAAAGCCCCCCAGAAGCTGTGCCTGTGTGTGGTAGCCCTACACTTCCTCCCCCCCCAGCTTCCCCCAAGCCCCTGTCCCCTCAGAGGCCCTGGCTGCTCCCTGACCAGCCGACCTGCCTCTCCCGTCTCCAGGAGCCTCTCCTCCGAGCCCGGGTCTTCTCAGGGGCAGTGCCCGCCCGCCTCTGCCCGGGGCCTCTGCCGAGCCCTGCTCTCCCCAAACCTCTCTCTGAGTCTGAGGCCTTCTGGGAACCCCCTCGCTGGACAGGCCCCAGCTCCTCCCCGAGTCCTCCCCTGCCAGCCCCGCCCCCGGCCACCCTGGTCCAGCCTCCTCCGTGGCTGTCTGGAACCCCAGGGACCTCCAGGAGGTTGACGAAAGCCCTGGTGAGCGGGAGAGGCCCCAAGAACCAGCGCCGCACCCCCATCCTGGCCACGCCCTCGGCAGGGCCCGGCCCGGTCCAAGAGCCCACAGGCATGAGAGGATGGGGACGGTGGTGGGGACGAGGATTCGGTGCTCCCTCCTGCCGCACCCGCTGCCCCCTTCCCAAGGGCACACGTGGTCTGCACCCCAGGCCTCAGGCGAGGCAGACATGCGGAGCCACAGCTCGCCCAGCTCACCCGTGGCCCCACCTGCCACAGGCTCGGCCCGGGGGTGGCTGCGGCGGCCAGCGCGGCTGGTGGGCACAGGAGCCCGCTAGTCCTCAGACAGCAGGGAGGGCTGCCTGCCCCAGGTCCCAGGGCGGGCTCGGGGCCCTCTGCTCCACACAGCCTTGAGGCTGCCTCTCAGGGCCCAGGACCCAGAGCGGCAGGAGCGAGGGGAGGGAGCCATAGCCCCCGCTGGCCGCCACCCGGTGGGTGAGGGAAGGCGCTCTCCTCGGGCCGGGCGTCCTCCGGGCAAGGGTAGAGGCAGGAAATGCCCCCCGGGGCCTGCTGGACTGGCGCAGAGCACGGCCGGCCAGCCGGGACTGGGGCCAGGTGTTGGGCTGGCGGGGGGGCGGCCTATCGTCACCCAGCTTCTAGGGTCAGACCAGAGGCTTGGGGTTGGGTCACAGAGCTGGATGTGAGCCGGGAGTCGGACACTAGGGTCCAGAGGACCCAGCCAGCAGCACAGGGCAGTCGTCCTGGTCCTGGGCTCGAGCGTCGGCACCCGATCCGTGGCCGGATGGGGGCTGGAGGCTCAGCCTGGGCACAGGGCCACCCTGCTGTGCTCGCCCCCATGTTCCAGAGAGGGGGTGGAGGTGGCCCCGAGCTGAGGGTCACAGTGGCAGGGCCAGCAGCGAGGGAGCCGCCCTCCGAGGCCCTGGCAGGCAGAGGCAGGTCCAGGGCAGCCAGCAGGGACTGGAAGTGGGGGCGGGGCAGGGCTGATTCCTTCCTGGCCAGCTCTGAGTCTAGGTGTCCTAGGGCACAAAGGCTTGGATGACACCATCTCCCCAGCAGGCCCGCCGGCTCCCTGCTCATATTTCCGGTGCGGGGAACACAGGGCATGTGTTTGTAAGCCTCCTTGCAAATCTGGTTGAGTGTCTGTTGAAGGAGCCAGCTAGGGCCTGGCTCTGGGGTGCAGTCCCTGCCTCCCTAGGGCCAGGCCAAGGACAGCCACAGCACTGAAGGCGGAGAAGGCCCCAGGACGCGGACATCGGTCGTATTTGCCATCTCCCTTACACCTGCGGGGCTGGGGGAGGCTTCAGGCAAGTGTCCAGAGTCACTGATCGCAGCGGGCATCGTCCTAGTGGCTCAGACACTCCCATTCATCCCTTCAGACCTCCTGCCTGTGCGGCTGCCTCTGAGCTGATGAGCCCAAGCCCCCCTCAGTGAGCTCCCAAGAGGCCAGATCTGCGGGGAGATCAATGCAGCCTGAGGCGATTCCTAACCTGGGACCCCTGAACCCTGAGACTCGGGCCCCCAGGCCGGCATGCTCCAACATCGACTTGCTTTGCGCAGAGATGGCGTCCAGATGTGGCCAGGAGGCCCAGAGGGAGGCAGGCTGCCCACTCGCCATCAGCCCTTCGCCAGCTCGCGTCCTGGGCTCTCATGGGCGTCAGGGGGCTGGGGAAGCCCGGGGCCCCGCTGCTGGTGAGATGTCGTCCGGGGAAGCATGGCAGCCACTCACCTGGGCCACTCCCCTTGACCCGTGCCCAGAGCAGGCCCTGGCAACCTCGCCCGGCCCCACCCCAACCCTCCCGCCAAGGCCACATCCTGCGGCTCCAGGCCCCAGCCCTCAGGACGCGCCAGGCCTCCGCCAGCGAGGCTGGGCAGCAAGCTCGAGCCTCCAGGATCCTCTGTTTCAGGGCAGGGGGTCTGAGGGCTGGGGGCTGGGAGCCGGGGCACCTCCAAAGCTTCCCCCCGCCCCCCGCCTGGCTGTGAGTCAGCCCTCGGGAACCACGGCCTCACACCAGCCATTCCAGCTCCTTCCCACGGCCAGACTCAGAACCGCCCTCCCCCCCCCAACAAAACACGCCGACACAGAAGAGAGAGGCCCAGAGGACTGTATTTCCATGTTCACTTTGGCTCCTGGTCACTCAAGAGGGGAAAAGCTCACAGAAGGTGGCACCAGCCCCCTCCTCTCCTTCTTCCCCAACCGGCACCAGCAAACGCCCTCCTGGATGGGGTCGGGCCCCAGGAGGACCCCAAAGGCATCACAAGGCTGCCTTTTGTCCCTGAGTCCCGACCCTTCCTGCTTGTCCTTAGGCCTCGGCGGGGCCCCTTCCACGATGGGCCACACGGGAAGATGGGCCAGCAGTGCCCCGCTCTGGACCCCAGGCCAGACCCCAGGAGGAGAAGCCCAGAGAAAAGCCTGGCCTGGGGTGGGGGCTCAGTCCAGAAGTCCTGCCGGGGCAGCCAGGCCCCCGAGGCACGGGCTGGGGGTGGGGTGGGGGAGGGGGGTCCCGGCTGCAAGACGACGGGCGGCCAAGCCAGGCTGGGGCTTCCCAGTCAGTCACGTGGCTCCAGACTCGGGGTCAGCCTAGCGGCGGCTGCCCCACACCCCGCCCTCTACTAGACAGACAGACACGCCAAGGCCGGGGAAACCACAGAACAAAACGGCAGCCCGACAGCCCGGCGCCCGCAGAGCCGGGCTGTGAGTGTGAGTCTGAGCGTGAGTGTGTGTGGCAGGGGTGGCCGGGAGGGCGGGGGCGGCCAGCCTCCTCCTGCGGACCCCTTACTCCCCAGCGGGCGGGCAGCTAGAGCCTGGTGGCCTCGGCCAGGCCCACGCGGTTCTGGTCCCGGTCGAACACGGTGTAGTAGCGGCCGATGAAGACGTCCCCCAGGATCCAGAGCGGCCCGCCGGGCGGGGGGATGTCCATGCCCATGAAGCCGCTCAAGCAGATGGTCTTCCCGCCCTGCGACACCTGGGCCGGCCCCTGCGGTCAGCATCCGGCCCGCGGCCCCAGGGGCCTCCGCCCCGCCCCGCCCCGGCCGCCACTGACCTTGAGCGTGTAGTCCTCCGACGACAGCTTGTAGGGTTTGCCGCCCAGCTTCAGGGTGACCTCGGGCAGGGTGGACACCTTCTCACAGGGGATCATGTACTGAGGGAGAGAAGACGGAACAGCTCGGGGGGCGCCGAAGGGGCGGCGGGGGCACCCCGTCCACGCGGCCCCCTCACCCCGTCCACGCGGCCCGGCCCGCTCACCTCGCCCTGGATCAACGGCACGGCCCCGATGGCCTTCTGCAGCTCGCGCACCTCGTCCACAGGGCCCACGATGAGCGAGGTGCCCGTGTCCACGATGGCCTCGCAGCCTCCCTTGCACAAGGTCAGGCTGCTGCCCACGTCCACCCTGCAGGGAGGGGGCGTGAGCACGCTGGCCTGGGCCTGGGCTCAGGGCGGGCCTTGGGGGACAGTCCTACCTCCACACCGCAGCCCTGCGGGGACCCTGCCTGCCCCCCCTCTGGCTGTGCGCAGCGGCAGCACAGACTCAAGAGGTCAAGAGTGGGTTAACTGCCGGCCTCGAGATCGCAAGCGGAGGGTCAGAGCCCAGGGGCCAGGAGCACAGCTGGGCACCAGGAGGTGGGAACGGACACCCAGGGCCAGGGGCCGGAGGGCTGTTGCTACCCAGAGGCCGGCTGAGTGGGCGGCTGGGCAGGGCCCCACACGCCAAGCTCCCCGCGGGTCTGAGCTCTGGCCCCCCTGCCCAGCACTCACTGTTCCATGTGGACCTGCCAGTACGCCTTGCGGGTCACGTTGAGGTAGGACAGGGGACCCTTGTAGTACTTGGAGTCTGTGCCGCCCAGCATGAGCTCACCCCCGGGCTGCGCGCCGGGGTCCCTGGGGGAAGAGAGGGTGGGAGTCAGCCACGCTCGCTCCTGGGGCGCGGGCTGCCCACGCCCGCCCTGTGGGTCCAGCCTGACTGCTGACAGGACAGCCACACGCTGGGGCCAAGCCAGGAGGGGTGGGCGGCGCTGCAGAGACGGAAAGACCTGGAGGGAGCACAGGAGGGGGAGGACTCCCTTCTTGAGGGGCAGGGCTCCGACCCCACACCCGGTGAGGCCTGCAGAGGTGCCCAGCCCGCCAGTGAGGAAGGCCGGGGGCAGGCGAGCGGCCAGGGGGAAGTGAATGCTAGGAGCCCAAGGAAGGGGGCCGCAGCTGCCTGAGAAAAACCAACCAGGGAAGGCTTCTGGGGGAGGCACTGGGCAGCACGGGGAGTTGAGCCCGCTCATTCCTGCCCCAGGGCCTTTGTACCTCCTGTTCCCAAGGATGCCCTTGCTCTCACCCAACTGCTCCCGCTCCCCCTCACCTCTCAGCTTCCCCACACACAGCCTGCACTGCTGGCCCTGCTCCCGCCTCCAGACTGCTCCAGACTGCGCTGGACTCCCCTTCCTCCTGGCCGGGCCCCACTCAGAAACACCAGGCCAAGCCCCGTCCGCCTGCCCTCCCCCAGGCTTCACCCCTGAAATCCCGGCAGAGAAACCACACGGCTGGCTTCCATCTGCTCCGCACCTGCTGCCCTGCCCCTCCACCCTCACCCAGGAGGCATGAGCCTGGGCCCGAGGGCTCATGGGAAAGACCCCACCCTAGTCAGCGGCCTGGGGTCACCTGGCCTCTGGCAGGGGACTCCGCCTCATGTGGCTGTTGAACTACCCCTGAGGGTGGCCCCCATGCTGACGGCAGGCGCAGGGCAAGAGGGGAGGCTTCCGGGCGGGCACTCGGCCGGAGTGCCTGGGGCTGGACCCCGAGGGTGAGGAGGGGGCGTGCGGGCAGTGGCCACCAGCCGTCGGGGGTCACCTACATCTGTCCTTGGCACACCCTCATCGGGACCTGTGGCACTGCCCCGACGGAGACGGGGGCCCCTTCTCGAGGGCGCAGCACACAGATCACCCACCCTTCCGTGCAGGGCCAAGGCCACGGGGACACTCGGCATAGCTGCCAAGGGGCGGCTGGTGGGGGCCGCTCCCCACCGTCAACCCTAGGCCGTGGTTCCCTCTAGCAGCATCTGGCACTGAGGGCCCCACCGGGGTCACCTCCTCTGGGAAGCCCCTCACCTCTGGAGGTCTGGCCACAGTTTGGAGCTTGTGGCTCTGTTCCCTCTGGGCCGTCAGTGACTCGGGCCACATCGCCCACCATCAGACCCAGGGAAGCCCGAGCTGATTGACCATGAGCCCTGACCAAGGTCTAGCTCTGCGGGAGGGGGGCCCACTGAGCGAGATCCTGGGCCCACAGCCCGAGCCGCTGACGGGAAGCCCCGGCCCCACAGCCTGACCAGAGGGCTCCCCACTCATCTGTAAAGAAGTGGCCAGTCCCCTTCCCGGTCAGAGGCTGCAGGTCGGGAGCCACAGCCCGGTGCCGAGAGGGGAGGTGGGCAGCCCAAGCCCCCAGTGTTGAGCCCCGCAGAGCTGGGAGGAGGGGTGAGGCCCGAGCCCCTCCCACCCGGGGGCCGAGCCCCTCCCACGCCACCTGTTCAGGTAGAAAGAGAAGATGTTCTTCTCCACCAGCTTCTGCTGCATCAGGTTATCAAAGACGGGAAGCACGTTGTTGACCGAGATGCGGGGGTAGGCCATGCCCAGGATGCCGTCGAACTTGGCCGCAATGAAGGTGATGCCCGGCTGCTTGGTGGCTTCCCCGAACGTCTGCCTCTCCACCTTGACGCCAGCCAGGCTCGACAGACCCGACTTACAGGGCACCTGTGGGCCGAGGGGGACAGTCAGTGGGCCATGGGCACCTCGGAGCCCAAGCCCCGGGCCCCGCGTGTGCGTGCACCCAAGCCCCAATCATCACCCGTGACCTCGCACAAAGCCCAGGAGGAAAGGCTGGTGACACCGGGTGGGGACACAGCTGAGTAGAGGGACACAGGGGTCCAAGATCGTCAGGACAACTGCCATCGGAGTTAACAGATAGGTGGGCCCTGGGCCAGCCCCACCCAGGCCTGCTCCTGACCTTGGGCTACTGGATCCCCATGACCCAACTATGACCCAACTCAGCAGACTCAAGGCCACACCACCCTTCCCCCACCACAGGCCAGGCAGCAGCTGACAAACACTGAGCAGGATGTGGGGAGAAACGGGCTGTTTGGGGCCAACACCCTGACAGTGGGCACAGGGCAGTGTCCTCGCCAACATCCTCTTTTGGGCCACAGAGATCAGGAGGACACCCCAGCAGGGCAGGTGGGTCCGGGGAGGGGCCGTGCCGCTGCAGGAGGGGCTATAGCCAGCATGCCCCATCGCCTTCCTGCTGGAGCTGGGGTTGGGGCTGGGGGGCCAGAGGCCGCGGGGCAGGGGCTGTGCCATGTTCTGCTTTGCTCCTCTGCCCCCAGGACTCTCAGTCCTGACCCTTCTGGTGGCTGCACACTAAGAGGTCTCACAGAGGCGTGGGCAGGTCCATCCAGGGCCTGCCTACCTGCCTCACCCCAAAGATTCTCTGCGGCAGGCACGGTGCCCGGAGGGACCGCCAGTGTCCTCTACGGGGACCCCCGGCACATCTCTGCCCTCGCCTCCCAGTGGCCAAGGCATCAGAACAGAAGTCAGTCCCCTGCGACCGGCTCCCCCACCCAGCTGTCGGCCGCGACCCAAGGAGGAGCCTCATTTGAATCGCTTCTGGGTCCTGGTCCCAGACTCGGCCCACGGCTCTCGCACCCACGCCCTCGTGGCTCCACTTTCCCTACAGCCCTCCAGGCTGTCACGGTGCACGTACCCCAGAAACGCACAGCACCAGGTCCGCTGCCCGAGCCCCGAGCCAACCCCCCCGCCACGCTCCTGCTTGCGCCTCAGAGGCCCTGCCCTGGGGGGCTGTCACCGCGCCGTCGGAGCGCCCCGGGGCCCGGGGCAGCGTCAGCAGGGACTCACCGACACGGTGTCCTGGCTCAGGTACCCGGAGAGGCTGCCGGAGCCGTAGTGGATGTCGAAGCTGGTGCCGTTCTTCACGTAAGTGCTGGACTTGCCGCTGTTGTACTTGTGGTGGATCCCTGCGCGGCCGAGGCCCGTCAGCCGCCGCCCGGCCTGCCGTGGAGCCCCCCACCAGGCCACCCGCCGGTGTCGGCCAGACCCGTGACCCCAGGCTGGGTGTCGGCTGGCAGTGGTCGGGCCTGCCCTGCCCCATCCTCTGCCGCCACGGTCCCAGCCAGGACGCGAAGCTAGGCTGCCGGGAACGCGTTCCCCTGGAAAGTGGGGTGCCCTGGGGCAGGGCGGCGGGGCCAGGCCCACCTGGTGTGGCCGAGACGCGTCAGCGGCCGACAGGGGCTGAGGCAGGGCCACCGAAGGCCGGGGCCCGGGGTGGGGGGCTTGCTTCCCTGCCAGGTGGCGGCCAGGCCCCGTCCCCCTGCCCGCACCCCCGCTGCACGAGGCGGCGCGGAGACTCACAGCAGGCGATGTCCAGCAGCTTGCAGTGGATGGAGGGGACCCACAGGTTGGAGGAGCCCGTGTCAAAGACGACGGTGAAGCACTGCGGGGGCGTCCCGATGCCGATCTCTCCGTAGTACTGCGCCTGCGCGGGGCGGGGTCCGTCAGGGCCGTGGGCACCGCGCCCCTGGTTAGCCTGCGGCCAGACCTCGCGAGGCCCAGGCCAGAGGACGGACACCCGGGCTCCGCTCCCGCCCCTCCGCGGCCCTTGGTCCTCAGACCCCTGGGCGCTGTGGGTTCCTGCCTGAACACGTGAGGGTGGGGGACGACCACCCCATGTAAAAGGTGAGACCAGCAGTCACAGCGGCTCGGCGGACCCAGGGCCCCGGAGGACCCGCCGGGAAGACACCTCTGCCCCAGGCCCCCAGCAGGGGCGACTGCCTCCCCACAACGGGGGGCACATCAGGGCTTGCCTCTGGCACCTCATTCCCACCCTGTCCTTGCTCCACCGGACCAAGCTTGGTGGGCTCCTAGGCAGAGGCATGAGGACAACCAAAGGGAGGAGGTACACCCTGGAGGCCAGAGCATTGGCTCAGATCCCTCCCTGCCAAGAGACCCTGCCTTCGCACCCAGGGCCTCAGTTTCTTCATCAGTACACGGGGGAGGAGGCAGCCTGTGGGAAGCCCGGGGCCACTGAGCCACAGGTGAGCATGAAGAGGGCACATGCCCCTTGGACCCTCAAAGGGAAACCCAGTCACTGGGGCTCTCCCAGGTCAGAAGACACGGTGGCTTGGAGGAAAACGTGTGCTTGGGGCCCCCTGGGCCCTGCCAGCCTGGGCACCCCTTCTCCAGGGACGGAGGCTGGGCCCTGGGTCACTAAGGGATTCCGGCTCCAGTCCCTGCAGGAGCGTGTCTCCTGCTACTTGGCTCCAGGGACAAGCAGCAGCTGCTGCCTCATGACCTGAAATAAGTGTCCAGATTTGGGGGGCTGGGGGATGACTCAGCAAATCTCCGTGTGTGTGTGTGTGTGTGTGTGTGTGTGTGTGTGTGTGTGTCCACACAAGAGCTTGCACTAGGGGATCAGGAACTGGTTGCTCAGGCCCCGAGACAGATGCCCCCCCCGCCAGCCCAGTCACATGCCTGTGAGGCCACAGCTTCCTGGCACGGCGGGTGCTCCGGCCAGACAGGGCAGAGGGCATGGCCACATGTCCCAACCCCAGGCGGACCAGCGTCCGGATAGCAGCGAGGAGCTAGGTCCACCGCGCGGGGGCGGGCCGCGCGGGAAGACGCCACCTGGGCCGCCCCGGAGGTGCAGGCGGGGTCCCAGGACCTGACCCCGAGCTGGGACCAGGCTGACCCAGCCCTGGCTCGGTTTGGGGCTTACAGCATGTCCCGACTCCAACCTGTCTGCCCCTCGAGGAGCACTGGGTGCGATCAGCACTGGCTGCTGACCAGTGAGGAAGGAGGGGTGGAGGCAGGAGAGGGTCATGGGGAGCGCCAGGCCTTCCAGCAGGACAGGCAGAAACAAAAGAACTCCAGAGCCACTAATTAGGCCTGGACAGGCAGGCCCGGATGACCGGAGCACAAGGACCCCGCAGCCCCTTGGGGCCTGAGTCTGATTTGGGCTCCTCCACACCCAGCTGATGGCCACGGGCCCAGCTTGCTTATCTGCAGCCTGTGACCCTGTCCCCCACACCCACAGGCTGGCCTGAAGAACAAGACAGCTCCCGATGCCCTTGTCAGTGGGATGCAGCGGGAGAGGTCACGGAGAAGCCAAGGGCACCCCCACCTCCCTGCACGCCCCGCCCCCCAGGGCCAGGACCCTCATGGGGACACAGGTGGGAGTCCCCAAGGGGCAGGGGTAGTGGGAGGAGCACCCAGCAGGGAAGGGCGGGGCTGGGCAGAAGCCCCTCCCCCCACGGAGCCGGTGACTCCTGCAAAACCACAAGGTGCAGAGGAGAGGGCTTCCAGAACACTCACTCAGCGCTTTCCCCGAGAGCCAGCTCTGTCCTAACCCGGGCCTGCTGTCCACCCAGCCCACGCCCCGAGAGGACAAGCCCCATACTCACGTCCATGTAGTTCCTGAGCACCTCCGGAACGGGATCCCCCGCCACACTGGGCACCCCCTGGGAGTATTTTGAAATGGGGCCTCTGGCGATCAGATCCTCCACGGGGCCCCCCAACTCCGACATGGTCCGGCGCACAGAGGTGAACTTGTACAGCGGGATTCTGTCAAGAGGAGCGAAGAAAGGGGCTCATCAGGGCTGGCCTCCTCCTCCCCCCGACTGCTCCGTACCCTCCCCCATCCCTTGTCCACAGTCTGTGCCGCCTCCGGTCCCTCCCGGGACAGCGGCCCGTGGGGTCCGTTAGGGCATGGGCGCCCATGCGTCACACCTGCCCCATGCCCTCTGAGGGGACCCGTTCACCTGCCCTCCGAATCTGCTGCTCTCCACGCAGCCCCCACAAAGAGGTGGTGCCCACTTCCCTGCCCAGCCACCAGGGCAGGCTATGCCTGGTCATCAGATGGGACTTCAATACCACCACCTCTGAGAAGCCCTCCTTGGCCATCCTTCAATGTGACCCTGCTTCCCCCCAGGGCCCTCGCAGTAGTGAATTCATTTCCTGCCGATGCATCCTCTGTCCCCATCATGGTGCAGACCCCAGGAAGGCAAGGCCTGCCCTGGGGTGGTGGAGGTCTCTGCCTCTGGGTCTGCCTTCCCCTGAGATGCCCACGGCTCCCCCAGTGCCAGCCCCTCCCGGCCTTGGCAGTCTGCCTGGGCAGAGAGAGCACGGGGTTGAGGTCAGGTGACCGGTTCTTGTGCATGTGGGTCCCTCTCTGGCCTGGGACCTTGCTCCTGGGTTTCAGCTTGCTCCCAGCTCCGACGGTGCAGGGGACACCCCAACCCTTGGACGGCAGGTCTTCCCAGCCCAGGCGATTTGGGAATTCAAGGTCACAGCTGGCCCTTCCTGGCACACCAAGGGCGTGCTTAAGGAAGATGGGCTCTTGCCCAAGACCTAGTAGGCTGTGAGAGTCCACAGTTCTCCCCTGGGGGAAGGGGACACGCCCTCCAGTAACCCAGGAAACAGGTGCCATCAGTCCCACAGGGCCGGGAGGAGGTGTGAGGGGCTCTGGTCTGGCTGCGAGGCCCGCACAGCCGCATCCTCCGCTCCCCACGGCCGTCCATTCCCGGCAGGGAGGCCTGTGGGTGGCACCAGGGTAGGCGCAGCCCTACAGGTGCCTCCCCACAAAGACTCCATTTGGGGCTACGTGCCCCCAAGCCACAGCCCATGGTAAAGCCCACGCCGAGTGGCCTTCTGGCAAGGGTGAGTCCCACTCGGCCCCCAGCCAGCTCCCACAGCTCTGTGACCTCACCCACCTGCCCACGGGCAAAAGGCCCATGGCAAAGGCACAAGGATGCCTTCCCAGGCACCAAGGCCCCATGGGGCAGGGTGGGGGCAGGGCCAGAAGGGGCTGGCCCTCGGTACCCACCCCCCCATCTGGGAAAGCAGGCTGCCTGGCAAGAGTGGGAGGGTGGGCGGTGGCCGTGCTGGTCCTGGGCCTGGCTCGGCCGCATCCAGGCCCGGCGGTGGATGCCCTGGTACCGGGGACAGGGTCCTGGGCCTGAGGAAGGTGTGGTCCTCACGAGGGCAGGGGCCGGTGCGGAAGGCTGCTGCAGCCCGGCCACTCACCCAGACCCTCCCCTTAGGCTTCCTCCCTTGTGTCTCTGAGACGCCGGGGGGCTCCCCGCGCCACAAGGTCCCCCGCCCCAGACCGAGGCAACCACGCCCAGTTCACAGCCGGCAAAGGAGGCGGCCAAGCGGGCGCTGGGGCTGTGCGGGCTGCACGCGGGGGTCCCGGCTTCCGCACGCGGCCGCGAGCGCAGGGACCGCGATGCACCTGTCCTGGGGACGCTCGGTCGGCCCGGGCCCCAGCCGCCCTCGCCCGCGCAGCCGCCGCCCCCCAAGGCCGAGCGCACGGCAGCAGGGCAGGAAGGGGCCCGGGGCCGCGGGGGAGGCCCCGCAGGAGGCGGCGCGGGCGCACGGCCGCATTCCGGAGCCGGGGCGCGCGGAGGGCGCCGGGGCGCGCGGGGCCTCACCGGACGAGCGCGGCGGCGGGCGCAGCGAGCAGCCCGAGGACGAGCAGCAGCAGGCTGGGGGGCTGCATGGTGGCGGCGGCGGGGTCGGAGCCGAGCGCCGGGAGGCCGCGCGCTTATAGCCGGGATGACGGCGCACTCGGCCGAGTCAGCTGACCGCGCTGTTTGCACCCGGCGGGTCACGCGGGCCGCGGCCGGGGCGGGGCCATCCGGGCCGGCCCCCCGCGGGGCCGCGCACGCCGCTCGAGGGCGCGCACGCAGGCCGGCGAGTTCCCGGAGCGCCGCGGTCCGAGGGGCGCGCGGCCGGGGCGGCGGGGGATGCGGGCCGGGGCGGCGGGGGACCGGGCTTGGGACCCTGGGGACCGGCAGCCGGGCAGCCCCCGAGCCCGCGGCTCCGTCGCCGCCCCGAACCCGCGGGCCGTGCGCCGCGCGAGGCCAGGCCGCGCCGCCCTTCCCAGCCCCGCCCCCCTCCACTGCACCTGCTGCGGCGCCGGCCTCCGCCCAGGCCTCCTCGTCCACCTCCGCCAGCCACTCTTCTTGGACCCGGCGTCCTGCAGACCTCATCCTGTCTCCAAGTGTTCCTAGGCGTCCCCTTCCAGCTCCCCAGAGCAGCACCCGCTGACCCTACCCCGGGTCCTCCGTCCTCTGGGGGCCCACGGTCCCCTCCAGGCCCATCTCCAAGGATGCTGGGCGGCGGGATCACATAAAGAGCCGGGTCTCTCACCTTGAGCGATTGGGGTCGTCTTCACCAGCCTGGGGAGAGCCCCTCCCCGGGGCCCGTGCTCAGTCCTACTGAGGCCGCAGTGACCCTGGGCCCTCCAGGACCTCGCACCTCCCCCAGTCACTAAGGCATGCCAGCTTGCTGCGGAGGGGAGGGCCCTGTCCACCTCTCCAGGCAGAGGCCGGGCAGGCATGAAAGAGGAAGGGAGTCCGGGCAGGTGACTTTGGAGAGGGTGCATGCTGAGAATGTGCTAGAAAGTGACCCTTGCTGGGAGCAGGCCCCTCTGGGGAGGTGACATTTGAGAAGGTGTGAACAATGAGGACATTTCCTCACGGGACTCGCCTATAGGGCACTTGTTCTCAGGTGGTCCTGCGGGCTGCCCCACTGAAAGGCGGGCAATGGGTTCTGTGGCCCATGGCAGGACGGACGGGAGTCCCCATCTTTTCTGCGACCACCGAATCAGTCAGGACCCTGACCCCAGCCGTCACCCTCCACCCCGGTCAGCCTGATGGCCACAGATGAAGGACCACGGCCTCGCCCTGCCTCCACACCTGCCTGTTGCCCGTTTGTACTGGATTCACCTGGTTCGGTTCCAGCTATGAGGACTGGGGCCAGGAGGGAAGCCGGCAAACAACCCTGCCTTCAGAATCTGCCCCCAGGTGTGCAGGCCCCGGGGTGGGACCCTGACTCGGGACATTATCACCTCCCTGCTGGTGGGCCGCTGCCTCAGACGGGGCAGCTGGGCTCCGATGGGCTGCACACCACATGCGCTCAAAGGTGGTCCCAGCTGGTGTCCCCTGGGTCCCCACTGCCCACAAGACTACAGGTGTCGTGATGTTCAGATATAGATGTGAGAAAACAGCCTTGGGGGGGGGGGCGATCTGCTTTGTCCACAGGGCACTTACAAAGCCAGCCACAGTGTGGACGGCGAGAGGGCCCAGCGGTGTGACATGGCAGCCGGTTGTGTCTGGCTGGGGCAGGTGCCAGCCAGGCGGAGACCCTGGGCTTTCCCTGAGCAGGGAAGGGACCGCTGGCGACCTAAAGCCTGGAGAGACCAAGTGTCCGGCTACTCCACAGAGAGGGAGGACATTGTCTCTGTGCTGTTCCCGTGACCCCCCTGCACCCGGAGCGAGGCCTGGCATGGGGTGGGGGGCGCTCGTGGACAGTGACATGTGGAGAGATACACAGGCCCCCTAGACCCGGTCTTGTGCCCACCAAAATCCGTTGGTCCTGAGTGGTGTTCAGGGTTCCTGGCTGACTTCTGTGCTCCTTCCCTCCAAGACTTTCCACGGTGCCCTGATTCCTCACCTCACCAATACCCAGGAGAGGTTTGGGGCGGAAAAGGAGTGGGAGAGGCCGCCCCTGGGCCCTGCAGCTGCTCCCCAGAAGGCAACGCGGGGCTCCCTCCCTGGGGGGCATATCTGGGCCCTACTGGGCCTCCTCCAGCCAGCTCCAGACAACGCCATGACCCACCTTCCACAGCTGTTCTGGTCTGGGGCCTGGTGTGCCCCAAATCCCTCTAGCCTCAGGCAAGTGCAAAGGTCCCAAAAGGCCCCTGCCCCTTCTAAATGTGAGGCAAGGCTAGGGAGACGTACTCCCCTGATGAACCAAAGGCAGTGGGCCCGGCACAGAACCACAGGGCTTAAGGGCATTCCAGTGCCCACTGACCAGGTGCCCTAGGGCAAACCTGGGGGTGGGGGGAACAGGACTCCCAAGTCCGTTCAGCAGGTGCAGAGTGTCCTGGAAATCTGAACGCAGTGAGGAGCCCAGAGTATGGCTCTGGTGTCTCTGACTCCTGGTGGGTGGGGGCCAGTGTCTAGAGACTGTCCTGCCCAACCCTGGACTCTCTAGCAGGGAGAGCCAAGGCCCCGATGGGTAGGGTAGGCCTGGGTGAGCCGGAGAATGAGAGTGGGTTAGAAGCCACATCCATCTGACCTCCACTCCCACACCTCACGGGTCAGGTCCCCGGGACCCTGTGCACCCATTTGTCTCTCTCCTGTGCAACCGTCCAGCACCATCGAGTGCCAGGCACTGCTCAGGGCACCAAGGAAATGTCGGGGACAGGTCAGGGGACTTGGGGCATGGGGAGGACGAGAGGGACGAGGAGGAACACGTTGCATGAGAGGAGCTCATGTGAGCCGACGAAGCAGGTGATGGGTCAGCAGACTGGGGAAGAGGCAGCTGAGCTCCGGGGAAGGGGTCAGAGGCGGGCCCGCCCGTTGGGGCACTCAGACTTGCAGCCACTGGGAGGCCCTTGGTGTGCCTCTGAGGGGGATGAGCTTAGGGTCCTGAGTGGATGCAGAGGCGGGCCTTGACCAGCATCTCCCTGCCACTGTTCTGAGATTGGGGCGGCTGGTGGGGGAGGGGCGGGAGGGAGGCGGTGCCTGGGTCAGGACGGTGGGGGAGGAGGCAGGGAGAAGCGTTTCAGGACCCATTTCTGAGGCCAGGCAGTAGGATTCCCCGATGGGCTGGACAGGTGCTGTGTGAGAGAGGGGTCAATGCTGACTTGGGCTCTGGGCAAAATGTCCAGGGGGGTAGCGTGTTCTTGGCAGAGCCAGGAAGGGAGGCGGGAGCAGGGGACCTGGGAGGAGGACGGGGAGCTCTGTTCTGGATGCGTCCAGTTGAGCTCGTGCCCCTTTGGACGTGCAAGGGGCGCTGTTGACGGGCAGCAGCTGCGGGAGCTGGGGCCTGAGGTTGGAGGCAGCCGGGGCGAGGTGTAGACACAGACGCGGAAGGCCGCCGGGCCGCTCGAGTCTGAGAGGTGAGGGAATCGAGAGGGAGCAGCAAGGAAGACTGAGCCTGAGCAGCCGGGACAGGAGAGACCAGGAGGGGGTGCCTGGCAGCCAGCCGAGAGCCGTCGGAGGGTACTGTGGCCCGCCGTGCCGTGTGCCCCCGTCGCGGAGCAGGCGAGGATGGGACCACACACTGGCCCTGGATTCAGCAAGCTGACCTCGAGGAGAGCAGTGTCAGGCCGGGGTGTAGACCCCGTGATGAAGACAGCGTGGTATTGACCCAGAGAAGACAGGTAGACGTCCGGGACAGGGGAGAGTCGCACCTGCGGAGAAGGACAGTCTTCTCCACGAATGGACGGGTCGGAGGATGTCGAGCCCATCCTCACACCATACACGGCCATCCACTCCAGGGGGGTCAGAGACCCGAACGCCAGCGGGGAATCCTCTCGGGGGAAGAAGACGCAGGAGAATGTCTACTTGATCTTGGAATCATGAATTTAACCAACGAAGATTTGTTTAAGGAGGAAACACAAAAAATGCCAAACCTGCCAAAGACGTCGTCAAGAGAACAAGACAACCCTCACATAGAAGAACGCTGCGGTGAGGTACACATCTGGTACAGGACCGGTCTCCACAGTACGTGAGGAACTCTCCAAACTCGGTAATAAGAAAACAAACAACCCACTCAAAAATGGGCCAAAGGCCTGAACGGGCACGTGGCCTCAGAAGAATCCAGAGGGCACGTTCGCACACGAGAAGGCGCTCCCGCCATGTAGGAAACGCACCTCAAACTACTCTATGTGCCTCCTAGGAAGGCCACAGTCCAGCCCTGGACAGTACGAAATGCCGGTGAAGACACAGGCAACCGGACACGGCCGTCCACTGCTGCTGGGGACGCGAGATGCTGCAGCGGCTCTGGGAGGCACAGCCCCGAACATCCGTGTCCGCGCGACGGGCCATCACGCTCCATGGCACACACCCAAAGGAGTCGAGGACTGATGTCCACACAGAAACCTGCACATGGATGTTTCTAGAAGGTGTCGTCGTGATTGCCAGCGCTCGGAGGCAGCCGAGGCCCTTCGGCAAGTGGATGGGAGAACCCTGGTCCGTTCGGCACAGAAAAGGAGTGAGCTAGGAAGCCATGAAACTTCACGGAGGCAACTTACGTGTCTCTCACTACGTGAAGGAACCCCACGCTCTGTGATTTGAACGTGGGGACGTCCTGGAAGAGGCAAACTGTGGAGACGGGAGCGAGACCCCTGGTTGCTGGGAGTTTGGAAGGGAACAGGAGGAGGACAGAACCTCGCGCCGGGAAACTACGCCGTGCGGGACTGGAAGGGCGGACGCGGGACTCCCTACACTTGTCAAAACCCACCCGAGCTGCAACGGGGCGTGAGCCCGGCCGCCAGAGATGGGCCTCGGTGAAGAGGGGAGCAGGCCGGAGGGTCGGCCTCGACGGCCCCCGGGGAGAGACGTCCACAGCGCGGGAACCGTGCGTGTAGGAAGGATGCGTTTGGGACACGTCTGCCATCAGCCAGTCTTTCCGTAAACGTAAACCCGATTTAGAAATTAAAGTCTCCTAATGGCAAAAGAGGAGCGTCAATGTCTCTTGGGGGAAAAGGATCCATTCGACTACACGAAGATTAGCAACTTCTGGTCCTTAAAACACACCCTGAGAAGAGCCAAGCCACAGCGAGAGGAAACGGACCCTCACTGCACCTGTGTGCGGCCGCTAGTGCCTGAGACCCAGGGACCGCGAGCCTAGAAGGCGGGCCACCCAGCAGAGAAGGAAGCGCTCCCCATGACGACAGGCACGTTGCACCCACACAGAGGAAACCCATGACCCCGTGCTCGTCCTCATGCGGCAGCAAAGTGCAGACGCGAGCCCCGGTCCGCACCCTGCACGCCTGCGGGGAAAGCTACGGAGGAGACACCGGAGCCGGGGTCGGGACCGCGGGGCACTTGGCCCTTGCCAGCTTGCGGGATGGCACTCGGTACCTGCACCAACTCCCAGTGGCCCTTCCACTAAAGCCGGCCCCGAGTTGTCCTTGGCCAGTGGCCTGTTTTCTAGGCCCCCAGCCACCCCGTCAGGGACAGGAACGCACATGCGCGCGGTCGACAAGAGCTCCCCACGGGAAAGCTCCCCAAAGCCGGGAGAAGCTTGTCCCCAAGACCCGAGAAGGGATAAAGCATTTGGGACACAAGAGTAGGCTCGCAGCCTTGAGAATGAATGAATGAGCCCCTGGCGCCCCGCCAGGAACCCCGCAAACACGGAGCTGGGCGTCGCGCCCACCTCAGTTCAAGGGGGAGGAGGGTGGGGGCTTCTGGCTGGCCCTGCGCTGCCCCGGTCTCCCTGCCCAGGCCTGGGTGTCGCTCGAGGCTGAGACCCCGACAGCCCCCAGTGGGAAGCTGCCCTGCCTGTCCCTCCCGCTCCTGGCGCTGCGCACCTGCGGCTTCCCGGGTGCCCCAGACGGAGAAGGGGGGTCTGCAGGTCCTGAGCACGGAGCTCCTAGGGGGACCCAGAGCTGAGGGGGCTCGCCAAAGGGCAGAACCCCAGGAGAGGATGAGGCAGGAAGTGGTTTCTCGCCAGGCCCTCCCACGGAGCCGCAAGAGAGCAGCTGAGCCGCTGCTGAGTCATGCCTGCCCTCCTGCCCCGCCCTCCGCCTGGGCCTGAGTCACCCCAACCCTCAGAGGGAAGGAGCGGGTGCAGTGCCCCGGGGCCCCAGCCACAGGCCCAGCCTGTTAGCTCTGCCAGGGTGCACAGGAGGCCAGGAGAGGAAACTAGCTCCCGGTCAGCTGACCTGGGACAGTGGGGGGGGTGCGGGAGCGGCTGGCACAGAGGTGATGGGGGAGGGGTGCCCAGGCACAGGTGGAAGCAGCGGGGCTGGGGGTGCCAGGCCCCGGAAAAAGGGCGGGGTGTGCCTGGGCACCGTTAGGGTCCCGATGGCTCAGAAGCCCGTTGCAGTAGACCCTCCAGCCCCAGGGTGGGGCCCGAGTCCTGGTCTTCATCATGACGGCCCCAGGAGGTGGGTGGTGGGCTGGCAGCCACGTGAGACCCTAGGGGCCCCCAGGGGCCCAAGGGTCCAGGACCTTCCTCGGGAGCTCAGTACAGGGCTGGTCGTGTCCCTGACCTGGAATGACTGTGTGCTGACTCTCTGGTCCCCAAGCTTGGCTGGGGACCCCTCTCTTTATTCTTTCTCTAAAAGCCGCCGAACCAGAGGGCACCAGACACTGCGCTACACACGGGCTGAGCAGGATAGCCGCGGACCTGCCTTCCTGGGGCAGCTAGACCCAAACCAAGTCCTCAACCAACAGAGAGCCTAGTTACGGACGAGGGCATGGGTTGCGTGACCGTTGGGGCCACTGCTCCAGGGTAAGGGGGCAGGTACTGGTTGATGGACAGGAGCCACCCCAGGAACAGCAGTGGGCTGGGGGTTGGAGGCTGGGGAAGGTAGGAAAGGCTTTTAGGTTGGGGACAGCATGTGCAAAGACCCCATATGGGACCGAGCCCAGCAAGCTCCAAAGATGGAGAGAAGCCCCCTGTGGCTGGGGGAGGCAGGGAGGATGCGTGAGGTAGGGCCAGAGGGATGACAGGGACCTGGTCAGCTGGTGTGCCCGAGGAGGCGCGTGCTGTGGCCAGGCCCCGGGAGCACACGGCTGGCCCAGCTCTGACTCGCCGGGGAGACGAGCTGCATCCCCACGGAAGGTTGGGGGTCTGCAGGTGTTGAACTCCCCCTGGTGACCCAGGTCCTGGACGGGCCTTGTGGCAGGGGGTGGGGGTGTGTGCTGGGGTGCAGGGACACGGGGGGCCGTCTGTGGGTGACCCGAGATGTTCAAGTGGGTGTCTGGGTTTGGGGTTCCATACGGTGGAGCTGCCTGGGGCTCATTTAGGGCTTTGCCTGTCGGCGCGGAGATGAGGCAGCCCGCCCTTGGGACCTGCCGGCCAGGGAGGCTGTCCGCGTCCTGCGCTCTCTGAGCTCCACTTGGCGACAAGCTGGGGTGTGAATCTGGGAGCGTGAGGATGGAGACCGTCCTGCCCTTTGCAGACCTGCCACCCCAGAAGGATACCAGGGGGCGGATGTGCAGGGCAGTCCGGAGAGCCTCTGTTGGCACAGGCAGAGGAGATAGGAGCCCTGCTCTTGATGGGGCAGTGCAAGGGGTGACTCGTATCAACTTGGCCGGGTCACGGTGCCCAGAGCTTTGGTCCACAACATTTCACATGTTCCCCTGAAGGTATTTTTGGGAGGTGATTCACGTTTCCAGTCAGACATTTGGTAAAGCAGATCACCCTCCACGATATGGGTGGGCCGCATCCAATCAGTTGAAGGCCCTCAGCACCCAGGCTGGGTGGGCCACATCCAATCAGTTGAAGGCCTTCAGAACCCAGGATGAGCACCCCCCTCCCAGGAGGAGGGAATTCTGGCTGCAGATGACCTTGGTCTGGAGCAGCAGTGTGGGCTCTTCCCTGGGTTCCAGCCTGCAGGCCACAGACTCAGCCCTGTGATGGTGAGAGAAACACGTCCTCTTGGTTTTGTTTCTCTGGAGAGCGGGGTTCAGGCGAGCCTTCCTGGGGACGGTGCCCCTGAGATGAGTAGCGAGCCAGGCTGGGGCGGTGACCGGGCTGTGTGTGCAGGGGGAGCCCCCCCACCTGCAGGGGCGGAGGTGACGGGAAGTCTGGTCCACGGTCTCCGGGCAAGGGCCATCAAGAGCAGCGAGTGATGTGGAAGGAGGCAGCGATCAGCTGGCGTTACGGCAGCGGCTGGGGGACTCTTGGGGGGGCAGGTCGGGGTCCACAGTCAAGTGCTAGGAGGTGAGGAAGAGGAGGAGGACAGGGTTCACTGTTGCCCCATCTGGACCTCCTGAAAATAAGGAAGTCAGCCTGGTTGCGGCATGAGTCACCGGAGAAACAGAGCTGCCCGTAGTGGCCCGTGGCCTGCAGCAAGGTACCACGGCATGCGTGACTTCCGACAGCGCCAAGTGTTCTCTCCCAGCTCCCCAGGCCCTAGAATCCGTCTGAAGCCAGCCTCGCTGGGTTGACACGGAGGGGAGGTGTGGCAGGGCTAGTTCCTGCGAATGCGGGGGATGGGGGAGGGGGCCGCATTCCTTGGCTCTGCCTCCACCCTCCCCGCCAGGAGCCTCGCCAGGAGCCTCGCCGGTTCCCTGTGCCGTGACCCTCCCACCGTCCCCTGAGAAGCACCCGCCCAGGTGATGCAAGATAGTCCTGGTCTCAAGGTCATCAACCCCTTTGCCCTGTAAGGTCCTGCGTGCACAGGCTCGGGGTACTGGGACGGAGATGGCTTGGGGGGGCCTTATTCCCTCCACATACGGACACCTGTCAAAATGGGGAACCCCACGGTGCAAGTGGCTCGGTTCGGGGCCCAGAGAGTGACGCTGCTGGCGGGCTGGACCTGTGGGGAGCCGCGTCCCTGAGGTACCTGGACGTGAGGGCCAAGGTCAGAGCTTGGGCAGGGGAGGGACAGTGGTGGGGGTAGGCTGACGGGGGCAGGGTGCTGGTACGGGCACAGGCGTCAAAGGTGCAGGTAAGAGGAGGGACAGAGCCTGAATCCTGGAGCGCCGGCGCCTGAGCGGTCCAGGACGGACCGGGGGCAGGAGGATGGACACTAGAGGGAGGCCGAGCTGAGGGATGGGGCTGGCTCGGGTGGGGGCTGGACTTGGGGGGGGTGGAGCAGGGCTGTGAGAAGGTGGGTCGCGGGGCTGGGCGGGGTGGGGTGGGCGGCTTGCTTGTGGGTGCGGGCTTTGCGAGTGTCAGGAAGAACCTGGCAATGCCTGTGGCTTCCCCTAAGTATCCTTGGCCCCTAAGTGTCCCACAGAACAAAGGTGCGACTTGTGCCCCGGCAGCTGGAGGCTGATGCCCTGGGGGGAGGGGGGCACTGCCCAAACACGGCAGCCGGCCTCACCCTACGGGACCAGAAACTACTTCCAGCAGTTGGCTGCCGCTGACCTCTCTCCGGAGGAGGTCGCGCTGGGCCAGCTGTCCGGTGGGGGGGTGGCCCTCCAGAGATGTCCTTGCAGCAGAGCAGCGGGGGGTGTCCACAGGGGACCACCTGCTGGTGGGTGCACAGGTGGGTGGGGGCCGGAGCCCAGCTCGCTTCCACGGCCGGGAGAACCTGCTCTGCCCCCGCCTGACCGGGAAACAGGCGGGATCACCGCAGCAGCCCTCCGCCCTCTGCCCACGGCCAGCAGGGCCGCCCGCCTCGTTCCCAGGGCTGGCTGTCAACTCCTGCCCGCTCCGGGGGATGCCGGCTCCCCTGCGGCACCCAGCCCTTCCCAGGCAGCCGGACAGACGGGTCTGGGGCTGCAGCGCCCCATCCCTGGGGAGCAGTGACTCAGAAGGGCAGGGAGGGTGGGCGGGGGCAGGTGGCCCCCGTGTCCCGTGAACAATGGCCCAATTCTTCCTCCGTGAACCCCCAGCCGGGACGGGGGCACAATGTTCTGGAGACTGGCCCAGAAGGTCCGTGAGCTGCGGGGGCCGAGAGGATGGGCCCCTGCCACCCTGGTCAGTGCTGGAGGGACAGGGACGCGAACCCCCACCCTGCAGGGGACCCAGGGCTGTCCCACACACTTCCCACCACGGCTGCAGGGGCACACGCGTTCCCACCCCCCACCCCCCTCTGGCAAGAGCTCGGGCAGACCCTCTGCTTCGCTAAGCCTTGGCCTCCCATCTGGGAAATGGGACCGTGACACAGACCGCCCCCAGTGCCAGGCGTGGCCCACCCCCGTGTCCGAACGAGGACGGGGTCCCCCCTTCCCGCCCCACTCTGTGCTTTCTAGCTAATGAAGCTCCTCGTTCCGGCTCCTCCCGGAACACGGGCAGAGGCCCCCGGGGAAGCGCGCCCTGGTGGGAACCGCAATGTGCCCTCCAGCACAGGACGGCCGAGTCAGCGGGACGCCCGTGCGACTGCCCCCGAGGCGATGACCACCCTCGACTGGCCACCTGCACAGACCCCCAGCTTCACCATTATATATATATATAATTCACATTCCATATATGTATTACATATAATATATAATATTATAATATGATATAATATTAATATGTAATATAATATAGTATAGAATATAATATAATCTATATAATCACCCCACGTTCTCCTTACGTAAAACTGCCGGTGTTTTCAGTGCTCCGGAGGGTTTGAGGGGCCGGTCCGCGGTCCTCCCAGGAGGGGCCTCGCGGGAAAGGAGCCCTGTCCTGTGTCGCCGCCGCTCGTCTGTTTGCCTCTGGGTTCCGTGAGGGGCGAGCCGCTGACCCACGCACTTTGGAGGGCCTGGAGCCGGGGGCCTCTGCAGCCCGCATCCCGGCTTCTCGTCCGCGCTGGCCGCAGGCTGAAGGGAGGACGCAGAGCGGGAGAGAAGTGTGGGGACCGCACTCGGGGCTCAGAGGGCTCAGAGGCCCGGGAGGTTGGCATCCAGGGAAGGGAGCGGGGGCGGAAGGGGTTTTGCTGGTGAGAGCAGGCCCCGGAGGGGGCACACCTGGTCGGGGGCGCCGCGAGGGCAGAAGCAGACCCCCTCTCCCCGCCCCTGCCCACCACTCACCGGTCTGCCCTGAGGTTCCCAGGACAGCGGCCCTCCCTAGGGTGTTCTCAGAGGAGACTCAGGCCCTGGACAGAGGCCTCCGGGGGTCCCCGGGGAGCACCTGCTCCTCCCTCTGGCTGGGCTGTAGGGATCCGCCACAGTAGTGCCCTCGGGAAGCCCTGGGGCCCGAGAATCTCCACAGGGGCGGCCACAAAGGGGAGAGGGCCTGCGGCGTCCAGGCGGGGGCTGGGGACGCGCCCTCCCTGCGCGGATGGCCTGGGCCGGGGCAGGGGCGAGAGGGAGGAACGTCTGAGTCGGGAGGGGACTGCGACTTCAGGGACCACGGAGGGAGGGCACAGGGCTCCGGCCGGGGAGAAGGCAAGCCTCCTGACCGCTGGGGACAAGCGTCCTGGCCGAGGGACATGGCAGCAAGCGGGAAGGCCCACAGTGTTGGAGGGGGCAGAGGCCCCCCACCATGGAGCCTGGGGGCCGCCCTGAGGTGCTGGAGCTGCTCCTGGGGCGGCAGGGGTGGTGCCAACCCCAGGGAGGGTGGCGAGGAGGGGACAGAGGAGGGGCAGTGGCAACGGCTCGCTTGTGGTCCCTGGAAGGACGCAGCCCACAGGGATGTGAGCACGAGGCCAGGGACATGGGAGAAGTGTCCCCAGTGAGAGCCCTACAGGGGAAGAGCGAGTCAGAGAGAAGGAGGCAGGTCACCGGGGTGATTGTGGGGTCCCTGGGTGCCTGGCACGGGGCCGCTGGAAAGGCCCTGGGCCCTGCTGACCCTGAGCTCGTGATGAGAGGCCTTCGTGCCGTCGGCTCAGCCGGCAACTTCCTTCCCTTTCCCAGGCGGCGTCTGCTCTCGGGGTGTGTGTTTGGGGGGTGGGGCCGTCGCGGGAGACCAGTCTGGGCCCCAGGGCCCCCTCTGCCCTGCCCGATCCACGGCCGTGTGGCACCGCCTGGGGGAGGCAGCCGGTGCCCTGACCCCAGGGGCCTGTGCCTTTCCGCCGGACAGAGGCTCCCGAGGGCCCTTCACACAGGCCTTGGCCCATGAGCCCGGCGGCTCCCATCTGGGCCTGCAGTTCCCCCGACAGGCCACGGCCTCCTGGGTGGCCCCGCCTGTCCTCCCCCCTGCTGGGCCCTCGGACAGCTGCCCACCCGGCCCCCACCACCGAAGGTCTCAGGACCTGCCCCACAGCACGCAGAGTCCAGCCCTGTACCCCTGGGGGGCAGAGCAAGAGCGCTGCCTCGCCCCGTCCCTGAGCCTCCGTCTGTGCAGCTTGCTCTGCCCCTTCTTGCTGCCTAGTCCCTGTGTCCTTCTGCTGGGCTGACGAGTTCTCCCGACCCCCACTGAGAGATGCTCAGGTCTGGAAGGGTCGGGTATGTGGGTCAGCACCGTTGGGCACCAGGGAGCCCAGCCATTCGGTCCAGCGTGATTCTGGGTGTGTCTGTGCAGGTGTTTCTGGATGAGAGTCACGTGTGGTGGGTGGACTGAGGGAAGCAGATGTGCTGGCCAGAGGGTGGGTGGGCCTTGTCCAATCAGTTGAAGGGTGACTAGGTCAAAAGGCGACCGCCCCTGAGTAAGAGGGAACTCCTGCCTGATGGCTTTTCCCAGCCTTCGGACGGGAACTGCAACACTGGCTCTCCTGGGGCACCGGCTCGGTGACTTGGAGTTCTCGGGACTTGGCAGCCTCTGGAATCATGGGACCCAATTCCTTGTAAGATGGTGGATGGATAGATGGACAGATAGACGGGGAGACAGACATCCTGTTGGTGGTCTCCCTGGAGAATCCTGACTGGCACAGTGCACCGATCCCCAGAACGAGAGCACGTGGCCCCTGGGGCGGAGGAACTTGGCAGGGGAGCCCGAGTGACGACCGTCCCGGATGGCTTCAGAGGGTCCTCGCCGCAGTCCCTAAGGGTCCCAACGAGAGGGAGGCAGGAAGGCCAGAGACAGGGAGAGTCGGAGGACACTGGCCGCTGCCCTGTGTTTGGGGGACAGGGCCACGTGGCACCGAGTGCGGCGCCCCCAGAAGCTGGCCAAGGCTGGGAACGGGCTGTGGCCCGAGCCTGCAGGCGAGCCAGCCCTGGGGCCACCCATTTCAGTCCAGTGAGACCCACGTTGGATTCCCCGCCCCCAGACTGTCCGGGGTGGCTGGAGTGGTGTTGAGCCTGGGCGCCGGCCGAGGGAAGAGGACACAGTCCTGCTTGAGGTGACCCCCTCCCAGCCGGCCCGGGGTTCCCCGTTTCCACAGCGACCGTCCTCATCCGCGGGGCGGCCAGGGTGGCTGGTCGGGCTCCTCGGCCCTCTGGCGTGCTAACCCCTGACTCGTCACGGAGAGACGATGGTGCGCACATGCCCTTGCACAACAGCCAATCCCGTGGTCCCCAGAGAGCGGCCCACGGGACGGGGCGGACACCCAGGCACGGACGAGTCAGGCAGCCCCTCGGCAGCAGAGTCGGGGGTCTTGCCCGGGGAGCCTGCCGCCGAGCCTGAGCCCCACGCCCCCGAGGGGGCCCACGGAGAGAAGCCTGCCCTCCAGTGTCCCCCCAGGCCCCTGACACTGCCAGGCCCCCGCCACACGTCCTGCTGACCTTGCTCGGTCACCAGGCGCAGCCCCGGGGGAGACACGGGGGGGGGCCTCTGGGGTCGGTGCCGGGAGCACCCAGTCCCCGCCAGCGGCAGGTGGCCCCAGGCAGGGGGTGTGACAGCAGCCCGCTCCGCCCTCCTCCTGCCCTCCCCTCCCCCGCAGGCCAGTAACGAAGGGTGAGGCACTGTGGCCTCCGCCTTGTGAAGCCCCCCAGCATCGACCTGCCCCCGCCTCCTCCGGAACCCGCCTCTGCTGTATCCGTGAACCCTCTTCCTGCGGCAGGCGCACAGCTCTCGGACCCTCGTGTAGAAGGTCTGTGCCCGCGTTAGCTCAGAGCCACGTCTGCAAACGCCACGCGTGGGGCTCACACGACAGACGCTCAGTGTCCCTCCGCGCCCCTCACACTGTCCTGGAGGTGAACGCCCAGGATGCAGTTGTGGGCAGGGCAGGGTCCCCCCGAGGGCTCTCTCCTCATGTGCAGACGGGCCTGCTCCCCCTGTGTCCTCACGGGGTCGCCCCTCTCTTCCTGGGTCCTGATCCTCTCTTCCCGTAGGACCCCGGTCACACGAACAGAGCCACCGCAGGGACCCCGCGTCCTCTTAAACACTATAAAGACACCATCTCCACATGTGGTCATGCTCTCAAGTACTGGGGACCAGGACTCCAACACACGAACTTGGGGGACACATCCAGCCGCCCCGGCACCCCCTGCTCCCCACATCCTCGCGCACTTCCCGCGGCACCTGCCCCTCCGTACCCCCACTGCGCGGTGCAGAGCCACAGCTTTCTCCAGTCACACCCAGGGTCCCCAGCTTCCGAGCCCTCTGCGGCCCAGCCCAGGCTGCCAGTCCCCTGTTCTCTGCACCCTGGAGCCCTCAGACTCCTGTGCTGCCTGTAGCAGAGGCACTGGGGGGCTTGTCAGAGGCCATTCCCCTCCCCTGAACACTTGCCCATTGTCCCCAGCGCTCCTGGACGCAGGACCGGGTCTGTGGGGTTCTCCCCCGGCCCCCACACCCCATACCCTTGCCTAGCTCGCCTGCAGACCGTTCCCCGAGCGGCCCTGCAGGCACCAGCGCTGGCACTGGCTTGCCGTCTGTGCCCTCTGTCCTTCTGTCCTGAGGTCCTGCCGCCCGGGCAGAGAAGCCCCCAGCCCCCAACACAGTCTTCAGGGCCCCTGCTGGGGAGCAGTCACGTGCTGCTGCCTCCGAGTTCCCACTGTCCGCGCCTTCATCAGAGGCAGCCTGCTGTGGCCGCCGTGACCTGTGACCGTGCACTCAGGGCCTCGGAACACAAACATGTCACTGCACAATCCCGGGGTCAGAAACCTGGATGGTTCTCACTGGGCCAAACTCCGGGGGGTCACTGGACCGGGCTCCCTTGAGAGGCTCCAGGGACACCCCAGCTCCTTGTCCCTTTTGGCTGCCCGAGGCCCCACATTCCATGGCTCATGGCCCTCTCTGTCTTCAGGGCCAGTCACGGCAGCCAGTCCTGGTCCCGTGGCGTCCCTCCCGCCCTCTGCGAAGGCACAGGTCCCACTCCCCCCCTCCCCCGAGCACCCTGTGATCACAGGGCTCGGCGGGGTAAGCCCGGGTCATCTCCGCGCAGCAGGGCCGGCTGTCGAGCCACCATATTTCCACCCGCAGCCTCGTGTCCCCTCCCCGGGCAGCGGAACCTGGATGCGGTTCCGAGGGTGGGCGCGTGCCCGTCTTCGGGGACACTGTTCTGCCCACCACAATCGCTGTCACGTAGCTTTCCCTGATGACGAGTGTCCCAGCACACGCGTGCGCCACACCTGACCGTCCATTTCGTCATGGACACGTGTGTGGGTGGCCAGGCTTTGTGTGCGCGTGCGCTTGTGACTGCCCTGCGTGGCCACCTGGGACCGCTGGGTCCTATGGGAGGCGGGGGGTTTGTGAAGACGCGTCCAGACCGAGTCTGCAGGACGCATGGGCCCCGCGCGGCCCCGTGCCCTCCCCGAGGGCCTGGTTCCCGTCTGAGCTGCTCCACAGGACTCGCGTGGCCTCTCGCTGCGGGTTTCCTCTGCGTTTCCCGAACGATTTATGAACGTGGGTGTCTTCTCCGGCGCTCCTCGGCCGCTGGAGAATCTCCGTGGAGTGGAGTGTGCCTTCAAGCCTTTCCCCCGGTTCTTTATCGGGGCGTGTTTGTTCTGTTACCGGGCGGGGAGAGCTCTTTCCGTATTCTAGCTACACATCCTTCATTTTTTTGCAAAAACTCTGTGTTTTGCAAATATTTTCTCCCCGCTAGTGGTATGTGTCTGCGATCTTTTGACAGTGTCTTTCAAAGAGAAGTTAAAAAAAAAAAAAACAAAACATTTTTGATGATGTCAAGTGTATGATTTTCTCTACCGTCTTTCCGAGTGCTGTTCGGTAAGTCTCTGCCAGACTCAAGGCCAGCGAGGTTTTCATCGGCGCTTCCTTCCAGAAGCTTCGCGGTGCGGGCCCTGCCCCGAGATCTCTCCTCCCTTTGAATGAAGCCTCGTCGGCTGCGGGAGGTAAGGGTTGCGTCCCGACACCTTCTGTTCACAAGGTAATGGTTGCCCCGTGGATTCGCTGTGGCAGCGTGGCCCAACACCGGCCGGCCAGCGTGGGCGGGTCCGGCTCCGGACGCTGTTCTGACACCACGGTCTGGGCTTGGAGGGCGCTCGGACACGAGGCTCCGCGGCGTGTCTCTGAGGCCCCGGCGTTCCTCTTCTTCATCCTTGTGTTTTTGTATGAAGTCTGGAGTCCGCTTGTTACCTGCTGCGAAACCCCCCAGTTCTCCCGGTTCTGATGCAGATCGGGACTGACCGTGAGTCCCGCGGGGCCCTCCTGTCCCTGACCCTCGGGGAATTGGGAAGGCTTCACTCCCCTTGTCCAGCCTTACGGTTCTCAGAGAACACGTCTCAGACAGCGTCTCGCAAACGTGCCTGCCGGCGTGTTCTATTGTTTATTCTTCCGTCAAAGGCATTTTGAAACCTCGGTCTCCGAACGCGTGTGCGTAGGGTCAGAAATACAGGTGAAGTGTGCGGGCGACCTCCTGCGCTACCACCTGTGAGACTCATGGGCGGGCTCCTGCACCTCAGACATCTTGCAGGGTCTCAGCAAAGCCGCGTGTGTCCTCCTCAGTAAGGGAGGCAGCATCTACTTCCCTTCTGTTCGGATGCGCTGTTTTCCTTTCCCGGCTGGCGCTGGCGAAGCCTCAGGTGCCCTGTGGGAAAGCAGGGGTGGGGTCAGGCATCCGCTGGCTCTCCACTGCCTCCCCCTGCGCTCAGGACAACATCAGTGGGGCTTTTTCCTACACTCCTGCCATCAGGGTGTGGGACTTCCCTGTTATGCGCTGTCTTCTGGGAACGAGGAATTGAGGGCAAGTCTTTCTAAAATGCTTTTTCTGGGGGTGCCTGGGTGGCTCAGTGGGTTAAGCCTCTGCTTTCTGCTCAGGTCATGGTCTCAGGGTTCTGGGATCGAGCCCCGAATCGGGCTCTCTGCTCAGCGGGGAACCTGCTTCCTCCTCTCTCTCTGCCTGCCTCTCTGCCTACTTGTGATCTCTGTCTGCCAAATAAATAAATAAAATCTTTAAAACAAATAAATAAAATAAAATGCGCTTTTGGAGCTGATCACATGCTTTTTCTTCTTTTAGTCTGTTTGTTAATATGATGAGCTAAATTCACTAATTTTCAAACGTTAAAATAACCTGCCATTCCCGGGAGAAGCCCCACTTGGCCACGTATTATCCGTTTTATGCATTTTGGGATTTGATTTGCTAAATGTTTGTTAACAATTTTTGCATTTCTCTTTGTGGTGTTTCTTATCTGTGCCCGGTTATGGGATTGGAGCGTTGCTGGCCTCAGAGAATGAGCAGAAAACGCTTCGTCCTCTCCAAACCTTCGTACACGAAGACGTCGCTCCTGGACGCCGTGAGGCTTTTCTCAGCAGCAATCTCCATTTCCGCCGCTGGCTGGAGGTTGGTGGGCCTCCTCGGGCGGGCTGCGGGGTCTGTCGCCTCGGCAGGAAGGCGGCCACCACCCTCCCTCCTCTGCGCTGCTTTAGCCGCGTCTGCAGTGCGGGCCACTGTCCTGCTCCCGACGCAGATGGCCGGGGTCCTGCCCCTGCTGTTTTCGGATCAGTTTGTTTGATTTCTAAAAAGATGGCGTTGGCTTCACCGATTTTCTGTCCCGTGCACTTCTGCTCTCGTGACGCTTGCTCCCTCCCTTTCTTCTGCCGACCAGAAGTTTCTTTTTTCTTTTTTTCTGGTTTCTTCAAGTGGAGGCTGAGGTCATTGATTTGGGACCTCGCTTTTCACGTGACGTAGCCAAATCTGATGAATTTTTTAAAAAACAATTTATTTTTCGAAGTCCGGTGCAGTTAACAAACGGTGTTTATTAGCCTCGGGTGTGCAACTTCTCCGCGCCGCGCCGGTCACACCCTCATTTCTGCCCCCAGCCCCTCCTGTCTCTGGTTTCTTTGCTCGTTTTGATTCTAGATTCTTAGATAAGGGTGAGATCACACGGTAGTTCCTCTCTCTGACTTAGTTCCCCCAGTGCTACACCCTCTAGGTCCGGCCACAAGGTCATTTTCAGGCATTTCCCTGTTGTGTTCCCATTTTCACTCTTTTCGAAACACTCTCATTTTCCTTTTGAGTTCTCTGACGCACGTCGCTTAATTTCTATATTGTTTTCGTTTCTGTTGCTGCATGAGCAAGTACACATGTGGCGGTTTCCAGCGACACCCCCTGCTCGTCACCGGTGCCAGGGGCCAGGACCTGGCCGGGCGGTGCTGAAACCAGGGGACCGGCGGCCGGCTCCCTGTCTGGAGCCAGGGTCCTCTCGGCTCATGCCTGTGGCTGGCCGAACTCAGGCCCCTGCAGCTGGAGGACTGACGTCCGAGCGTCCCAGCCCACGGCCAGCGGGGCGTCACTCCCAGGTCCCCTCAGCCCCTCTCAGGCCTGCGGTCCTCCTCCCTGCGGTGACCGAGCTCCTCTCTCTCCTGCTTCAGATCTCTAACTGGGATGCTCTGATGAGGTCGGGCCCCACCCCTGAAAAAATCTCCCTATCTTGAAGTCAGCGGAACAGTCACCTTCATGGCAGACGCCGAGCTCCCTTCGTCCGGTTGACGTGAAGCAGGTGAGGCCAGGGGGAAAGGCCGGGCGTCCGTCTGGGAATTCGGCTCACAGCACACGGATTTGGGGATTTTTCACCTACTGTTCTCTTTGACGTTTGGAATTCAGTTCTGTGGTGGCCTTGCTCTGTACGATTTGAATCCTTTTAGAAGTACTAAGAACAGTTTCATGGCCCCAAATATGGTTTCCCTCGGTAAACGCTTCATGTATAGTTGAAAAGACTGTGAATTCGGCTGTTTTCAGGGTCGTTGATTGGATCGGCGGCGCCATTGGACTCTCCGCGGCCTTCCTGCCTTTCTAATTCCTTCTCTCCATGTCCGACAGAGACTTGCTGAAATCCTCCCAGATTGTGGATTTGGGGGCACCTGGGTGGCTCAGTAGGTCAAGTGATGGCCTTTGGCTCAGGTCATGATCCTGGGGTCCTGGGATTAAGCCTCAGGACAGGCTCGTTGGGGAGTTTGCTTGTGCACAAGGGTGCGCCGGCTTTTGAATAAATAAATAAATAAATAAATAAAATCTTTAGAAAAGTAATTGTGGAGTTGTCTATTTCTCCTTCCAGTGACAACAATTTTTCTGTGTTGTAAAGCACTCTCATTAGGTGTGCTAACCCAATTGTTCCATTCTCTTGATGAACTGACCCACTCATCATTATGAAATGACCTTTTCATGCCTGGGAGTCTACTTTGCTCAAAATGTACTTTGTCTGAAGTTTTGTTTTTTAATTTTTTAAAAGATTTTATTTGAAAGAGAGAGAGCGAGAGAGAGCATGAGCAAGGGGGAAGGGCGGAGGGGGAAAGAGAAGGAGGGAGAAGCTCAGGCTCTCTGTGCTGAGCAGGGAGCCCCACGAGGGGCCTGATCTTGTGGCCTTGAGATCGTGACCTGAGCTGAACCCAAGAGTTAGATGCTTAACCGACAAAGCCACCCAGATGCCCCTGCATGAAGTTAATGTGAGCAGCTTTTTTCTTTTGATGAGTGTTACCATAGTATATCTATTCCTATCCATTTACTTTTAACCTATTCATGTCTTCAGGTTTAAGCAACTTTATTAAATGTCGCGAATATCTGAGACTTGCTTTCTTAAAAAAAAAAATCCAATCTGACAATTTCTGCCTTTTTAATTGGGATTTTAGATCATTTACGTTTAATGTGATTATTGATACGGTTGGATCTAAGTCCATCGTCTTGCTCTTGGCTTTCTCTTTGCCCCCTAGGTTCTCGTTTCTTTTATTTTCTCTCCTTTTTCTTCTTCCAATTGAGTATTTTAATGATTCCACTCTTCCTTTGACGGTTTGTTAGCTGTAACTCTTTGTTTTGTTATTTTGCTCATCAGCTCAGGACTTACACTGTGGCTCTTTAACTTAGCACTCTACACCTCCAAGCAATAGTACGCTACTTCATGCATGGTGTGCAGAGCCCATAACAGCTCATTCTACTCACCTTGCCTTCCTGGCCTTAGTGCTAGGGTTGTCGTACTTCTTACTTAGATCACATTATAAACCTCGCAACACACTATTGTAATTTTTACTTTTTTTAAAAAGATTTTATTTATTTATTTGACAGACAGAGATCACAAGTAGGCAGAGAGGCAGGTGGGTGGTGGGGAGAAGCGGGCTCCCTGCTCAGCAGAGAGCCCGATGCGGGGCTTGATCCCAGGACCCTGAGATCATGACCTGAGCCGAAGGCAGAAGCTTAACCCACTGAGCCATGCAGGTGCCCTCGTAATTTTTTACTTTGAATAGCAAATCATCTTTTAAAGACATTTTTCTTTTCTTTTTAATTTTTTTTTTAATTTTACTTATTTGAGAGAGAAAGAGAGACCACAAGCAGGGGGAGCCACAGAGGGAGAGGGAGAAGCAGACTCTCCCCTGAGCAGAGAGCCCGATGTGGGGCTCAGTCCCAGGAGCCTGAGATCGTGACCTGAGCTGAAGGCAGAGGCTTAACCCATTGAGCCACCCAGGGGCCCCACCTACTCATTTTATATTTTAGTTTATTTTCTTTGTGGGTGTCACAGGGCTAGCTCACTAACCTGCCAGTATTCTCGTTTGCTGTTACTTTTGTCTCAGACTAAAATGTCCTTTCTTCCACCTCCAAAGAGAGACCTTTGGGTCTTTTCATGTCTTTCCTGTCACTTCCACATGTTTATGTTTACACCTTTATGCTCCTGAACCGATTGAGCACAAGCACGGTAAGTGTGGGAATAGCCCGGGTACAAATTCTTTCACTTTGCCATCGACGTCTGTTTCTAGAGATTGATTTTTTCCTCCTGATATCCTCCTGCCTGTTTGCATTCTGGTAGTTCTTGATTTGATGCCAGGTCTTGTGAGTTTTAGATGTTGGGTGCTGGGTCGTCCTGCGCTCTCACAAACAGTCATGAGCTTTCTTCTGGGATACCATTGTGTTCGGTCCTCTTGGATCCCAGTCAAAAGCCTCGTTAGTCAGAACCAGAGTGGCCTTAGTTTAGAGCTAATTCTGCTCTGCCATTGAGGTGGGACCTTTCTGGATGCTCCACCCAGGTTCCTGCTGACCAGGGTGTTGACGCTGCTGCTCTGGCCGGGGAGGCACTAGCCGTTCCCCGCGCCGTGAGCGCCGAGGACGGTTCTTCCCTCGTTGCTGCATGGTTTCCCCAAGTACCGCAACAATCGCCGCTGAGAACTTGGTCGCCCTCCTTCCGGGCTTTGCCATGTACGCTCCGGGGCTCGTGACCCCCCTCGACTCCGGTGGCCGGGCTCCACCGGGGCCCCCAGCACTCCCATGGCCTGAAAGCTCTTTCCAGGCAGGTGGGTGGTGCAACCCTCGCTCTCACCCGTCGGTTTCCTCTCTCAAGGACCCCTGCCCTGTAACTGGCACGCATCCAATGCCCAAGACACATTTTCCCCTTATTTTTAGAAATTTTTGTTTGTTTCAGGATAGAGGGTGAACCTGGTCCCTGCCACTTTGTCTCAGCAGGGACAGTCTCCCTGATGGGCGGTTGCTCTGTTTCTGTTCTCATTTTTATTACCTTAGAAGGGTCTGACATGTAGGCCACAACTATTTCTAGAGCAGTGAAGCCAGTTTTTGCTGGGGTCTGGGTTGGGTTCTAATTGAGACTTGCATCAAGAGAACACACAGAGATGAGATTTTGTAGATTAAACGAGGAAAATTGTTCCGGGAGATGATGGTGTGTTTCCGATAAGCAGGAAGGGGACACCCGGCGCTCCCTTTGTGCTAGCCTACTGGTGGCCAGCCCTTGAAGCATGTCCTGCCTTCCGGGCCCCAAGTTCACCTCCTGATGTACACCCCCCAACATAAACCCAGGGCACTCTTGACCCACAGGAACACAAGCATGAGGGGGTCACATCTCTGCCTTTGGGCACTAGATCTGAATTAGTCTGAGAACCAGAGCAGGACTTCAAGGGCCCCTGCTCTCGGCGGGGGGGGGGGGGGCTGAGAGCTAGAAGCAGAACTGACCCGGTCACAGTGACCCTCCTGTCTCCGGAATGTCCCTCAATACGGACACTAGACTTACAGACAAAAGGAGCGGAGGCGCCAGCGAGGCCCAGCACGGGTGGTGAAGGGCTCCTAGCAGCCCCTGCTCAGACACCTGGAGGGAACTAAGGCACCGATCCCGATTCCTGCCCCGATAGAATCCGTGTGCTTCGAGTGCAAGCGGCTTTTGCTGATGGACGCAGAGTGGGGTAGGAAGCGGGGTGGGGGGCGGGGGCTAGGGTGCGTGGTCCGAGCCCCGAGGGAACAGCGCTGCCTTTTGCCCGCCGGGCACAGGAGAGGAAGTGGGTTAGGAAGACAGCAGGCTCGCGGGCCGCACGCAGGCCGCGGAGCCGAGCGTGGGATTCAGGAGTTCAGGCCGGAGGTCTGCACTGAGGGTCTGTGGACACGCGGAGTTGAAGGCCACGGGGACCCGGTCGGCTCCCTGGCGACGCAGCACAGCCCAAGGAGAGACGGCGTGCACGCCGAGTCATGAGGCATTTCGAACTGGGGGAAGGAGGAGCGTCGCCGCCAGCGGCAGCGGCCCACGGCTTCCCCGCAGCAGAGGGGGAGCGCGAGTCCCCTGCGCAGAAACAAACCCCAGACCGACGGTTTCCCGGTGGAGAGGGGACCCCGGTGAGGGCCCTGCTCGCGGCGGGCGGCGGCGGCAGAGGCCAGCGGGAGCGAGTCGCCTGGAGGCCGAGGGTCGGGTCCCCATCCTGGCTGGGCCAGCTGTGACCTCTGGGACCCTGCGAAGGTCACGAGCCTCAGGGCTTCCCTTTCCTCAGCTGCGGGTCGGAACAAAGGCAGAGTCACCTCCCAGAAGGGACGGCCGGGCACAGACGCGGCACTACGTGTGAGTCAGTCATTGTCCCCCTCATCGTGGCTCTGGGTTTGTGGCTTTAGCGTCTCGGGGTGGGGGGGGGGCAGCCTTTCCAAGTGCAATGCTAAAACCCAGAAACCAGAACCCGGGGAGACTCCTGAATGTGGTCACGTACATTTGTTCTTTCATGTTTCATTCGGTTAGAAATCGTGAAGTGTTTCATGAGGTAAAGCCCTGAAGAGGCGAGTCAGAAGGGACCGGCAGACGCCGCGCGAGTCCCGCTCACGGAAGCTTCGTTTCCCTGACACATGCGGGTCTCCTATAAATCCTCTCTTTAACGAGAATCCGATGGAAACGTTGACAACCGAGATAAGCAAACATCCCGAGGAGAGGAAATACGGTTGGCCTAAGTATTTGCACACTATAAAAGACAGGTGGACGAGAGCGCGAGATAGCCTCGGTTTCTCATCAGACGAGAACAAAGCGAAACAAAGCCTTTAACGTGCGCGCGGGTCTGGTAAACCGGCAGGAAGTCCCGGGGCTTTGCTGAAGGGTCTGCAAAGCAAAACAACTTCTGCAAAGACAATTTGACAAAATGCAGTGAGTTTCAGGCAATACCTAACCTTTGACACAGTTTGCATTCCGCGATTTGTCACGCACACATCTTGCACACGTGCAGGCAGAGTGTGGACGTCGGTGCAGGACCGTGCGTGTGAGCGGGACCCGCCAGACCAAGTGTGCAGGAACACCGCGCCACCAACACCACGTGGCCTCAGTTGAAGAATGAAGACGGTCCCTGTATATACTCTGGGGAATGATCTCTGGGACATTTGTTAAGCAAAATCCGAAACTATGGCACAGAAAGGTATCGTATGCATAAAGAAGAGGGATCCCATAATATTTTTAAATGTTCCTTTATTGTACGGGATATCTCAGGATGGACACTAATGCATCTGGGGACACAGGCATCTTCTAGGGGGAAGGGGGTGTGGAGAGGGGGAGAGGGGAAATTGTCCACCGAGAGTTTTGGCCGTAAACCCCTCTGAGTTTAGAGCCATGTGAACATATTAGTTAGTCAAAAACAATAAATTGAATTCTAAATGTGTTCCCAAAAACTCCATTAACAGGAAAAGAAGGAAAACCATTCGATCATCTAACAGGCTGTGAAAATATTTCGTTATAAAATTCAACATCTGATTGTTATTTTTTTTCAAAAGATTTTATTTATTTATTTGACAGACAGAGATCCCAAGTAGGCAGAGAGGCAGGCAGAGAGAGAGGAGGGAAGCAGGCTTCCTGCTGAGCAGAGAGCCCGATGCGGGGCTTGATCCCAGGACCCTGAGATCATGACCTGAGCCGTAAGGCAGAGGCTTTAACCCACTGAGCCACCCAGGCACTCTGATACTATTTTTTTTTAATGAATATCATAGCCAATCAGAAACCAAAGGGAATTTCTTTGAGTTGATAACAATTAGCTACCAGGAATCTAAGGCGAATACTATATGGTGAAATGTTAAGTGTCCCTTTTCAAACCGAGAATATACCAAGAACACGTGCGGCCCCCCCTGCGCTCGAGCGCGGCGGAGAGCCTGGCCAGCCTAGAGACTAACCAAACCGACAAGGAAGAGAGGACGGGAGAAGGATGTGAAAGGAAGAACGTTCTGGTCATTCTCAGATGATGTCACTACTAAAACCTGGAGAATCTACAGGAAGTAAAAAGAAATTTAGCAACGCTCCTGGGTAAAAAGATGAGCCGACAAAACCACAAAAACGAAATGCCTTTGTACAACGTATCAGAACGTACACTTAAAAATGACACACGCCATTTACAATAGTAACAAGAACGTTCCTGACAAACACATTTATGACATTCGTGGGGATAATTATAAACAATGTGTCAAACGACCGAAAGGAAACTGAGTAGCGGAGGGACAGAGCTCTGCGCTAGGACGGCTTGACCCTCTGGGCTTGACCCTCTGCAGACTCATCTGTAACCCGCCTAATGCTGTTCGGCTTCGGGACAGTTTCCCGCGAGGCTAGAGAAGCTGGTTCTAAAATTTATAAGAAAGAGCAGCGTTGTCCCAAGTACCTTGTACTTAGTAACAGGAGAGAGACAGAGGCGGAGAGAGTGTGGGATTGGGATTGGGACCTGCTCCCTGATTCTCTTTCCTCCTTACAGTGCGTCCTACGTCAGAATTCACGTCTTCCAAGCTACAGGTACGCTTGGGTTTTATTGCTCTTTAATTGGTTTAATGTTCTTTTTCTGGGAGCTCGTCCATTCAAATACAACTTCAAATTACTTTGTACGCAGTTTTGACGGCGTTCTGTCCTTCTGAAAAATTCCGGGTGCGCCCGTGTTTGTCTCCTCCTCACGGCGACGAGGCAGGACCCCAGCGCCCCCACCCCCGGCTTCCCCGTCATCTCTCTCCCTCTGTCCATTTCTCTCTCCATCTCTCTCTCTCTCTGTCTCTCTCGGGCCTTGTGAGCACTTCTAATACGTCTTTGTTTTCAATGTCATCAACTCCTACAGCATTTTTGAAAATGCGTTTCTCTCAAATTCTGGGAGGGTGCTTATTCCTGTCTTCTCCTTCCCATGCACCACGACCACCCCTCTGACGGCAGCCCGGAGTGCTCTCCAGGGGAGAGATCTTGGTTGTCAGAGCCCAGCGCCGGCCAGGACCGAGGCTCTGCTCCCTAGTGTTTCCTGTTATCATAACTGCTCTGTGCCAAGCTCGAGCTAATTTCCATCATGAGTTTCTGTCTGCTCTCCGGCTATTTTAGAATGTCTATTTATTTCAGGCTCAAAAATGCATCTTAGATGCTCCGCTGTTTAATTTTCTAACTTCCTTGTCATATCATCAGAGGCTGGGGTCAAGGAGATGAAATTCACAGAGACAGCTGCGACGGACTCGGGGGGCTCACCTGTCCCCTGTTGTCACAAACACATGGCTGTGGGCCAGGGTGATTCTCTAACTGTCGGATACAGGGAACTGCTTCGGTCTGTTAGATGGGGCTTGTCAACTGTGTCGCTGAGTCCTTCGTGCAGCTGGGGCTCCGGGAACGGTGAGTAGCTTGAATCAGACCAGCTCTCCACAGACGACACACGTCATCTTTCCACCTTCCTCAAGGAACCTGGCAGAACCACAAGCAGGCGGAAGCCTGATGGGATTCAAGGCAAGGACAAGCTGGGGGCTCTGATCCTGAAGGTCTCCAGCCCCTGCAGCCGGGCGGCCCCAGTGCCAACAGCAGGCTCCGTCCTGGTGGGCTCAAGGGTCAGAGGGCAGAGTTCGGGGAGAGGGAAGGTAGGAAAGAGCCACAGAGATGGGAACAACCTGCATCGCCTCCCCCGGACCCAGGGTTCCTGACCCCCTGACCCAAGCGTGTGCAGCAGGAAAGCCAGGAGCCCGGATGAGCCGGGAGCTCTCAGAAGAGGCTCACCAGAGCGTCACCAGAGCCTGGAGTCTGTGCCCCAGCAAAGCAGGGGTCTGGTACGCACCTCGGGCATTCATCACAACCCCAGAAGGGCCATGGCCTCAGAGCACAGACTGTGCCCCAAGACGAAGTCTCAGGACAAAGCAAGGTGTGAGTCAAAGGCTTTGCCTGTTCCAGAAGCGTGGGCAGTAAGTAAAGGGTCTGCTCCAACGAAAGCCGTGCTAGAACACCGAGGGCTGCTTGGTCCCCGCAGACTTGACAGATGAGCAGAAGCGGACCCACTCCTCACAGCCCACAGACTACTTGTATTCAGCTGAGACAGAAGAGATCATTGAATGTCCCTAAAACTACTGGAATTGAAACTTATTTTACGAAGCCAATATTGTCTCGATATCAAACCAAAGACGGTGCAAATCCGTTTCAAAACCTTCAGAAGGTGTAAGTCTTCTAGAATTTTTTTATTTGGACCTAAATGGAAATTAGAAAAAAAAAATTAAAAATACGTAGAAAAGTCTCCAGATATTTGATATTTACCCCCAACCGCAAAATAGGACTTATAAGGGAAATTAGAAAACATGGGAGTTAAAGAAAAATGAAAATAAAAACACACCATCATGGGGTGCGGTTGCTGTTTATAAGGAAATGATTCGCTTAGAGGAACTATTTTAGCAAAGAACAGGATTTAAAATACATTCCCACCTAACCGACTTCAGTAAGAAAGTCAGCACGGAGAGCAGATGCCAGTGCAGTACAAGCCACAGAAGTAATAGAGGAAATTAGCAAGGCGCGCAGAGTCCCGGCCAGCGTGACCGAGTGACCGAGGGGAAGGACGCACAGCTCGGGGCCGCCTGCTGCTGGCGGCCCACGGGGACGGCGCCGAGCTCATGGCCTGAGAAGGTCCTTAAGGCCCCCGCGGGGCAGAGGGCGGACTGTTGGCAGCAGCGGGATCACATCTCCCCCCAGGTGGGTGGGCTTGCTGGAAGCCCCTTACCATGTACCAGGGTGTCCTAAGTTGGGGAGGTGGGGTGCTCCGCTGGGGTGCAAAGCCCTGGCACCCAGGAGCCTGGGTCCGCGGGGGAGGAGGAGGGCGAAGTCTGAAGAAAATAAAGACTGAAGGACGTGGAGGGACCGATGCGCTTTGGGGGTTAGGGTGCGGTTGGTGAGAGGGGCCGCCTCACCGCAGGGCGCCGGGCGGCAGAGGCAGCGGGGAGCACGGGGAACCCGGGTGAGGCCCGAAGCAGCCCTTGTCTTCATCAGCAAATGCTGTAGACGGTCCCAGGAACTTCGGCGTGGGAGTGGACAGCACCCCGAGGTTCGTCCGCGGGCACCCACGGAGCCGGCCGCCCACCCTGCGGCCCGTGGGCGCGTCTCGACTCGGCGGCATCAGGCCCGCGGGGGAAGGCTGTTTCCCACCAAGGCCGCACCACATCGCGCCCGCAGCAGCCGGGCTCCAGGGCTGGCGCTGCCCCACCCCCTCCTCCTTCCCGACTGTAACCGCCCGGTCAGGTGCCACGTGTTCCTCCCTGAGGCTCCGACCTGCTGAGGGCGTGAGCTTGCTGGCCATGCTTGCGTCCTCTGCGGAGAAACGTCCAGGACAAGTTCAAGTTTCATCTGCACTCCCTGATCGCTCGTGGGGAGAAGAGCTTCTTCATGCCTTTCCCGCCGTCTGAGTTCCGCGCTGGCCCAGGGCTTGCCCTTTCCCCCGCGCCTCTGTTCGGTTTGCTTCCTGGCTTCCTCACCGACTCGGTGAACCGCGTCTTTGCTATTCAAGGGGTTCCAAACCCATTGTCCAGTGTGTGGCTTTTCCTTGAACCTGTTTTTATGACGCCTTTTGACGAAGGGACCCTGCAGAGGTCACTAGATTGAACCGCGGTAAAATACGTCAATTCTACTTGCCTTTCAGGTTCAGTCTCAGAGATCTTTTCCTGCCTTAGGTCATGAAAACACTCTCCTATGGTCTCTTTTAAATGTTTGCGACACGGGTGCACACGAGGGCCACGCACATTTCCTTCCGGCCGCGCGGAGACCCGCTTGTCCCTGCACCACCGTCTCCGGTGCCTGGGCTGTGGCCGCGTGGCCCCATGTCCCCTGTTCAAACAGTATGGCCTGGCCTCTGCAGTCCCCCCGACCTCATCAGTCACCCCGCATGCAACTCCCGTGCAGTCCTCGTTGCGACAGCTCCGTGCGATCTCACGGCCGCTTGGGGACGTCCTGACGCCCTCCGCTCCCACAGGGCCTTGCCCCTCCGTCCCTTTCTGTTGCTGCCCAGATTGCAGAGTTGGTTTATCAGTTCCCACCAAACACAGGTGCGAATTTTGATCCAACCTGCCTTTAGTCTTTTTGGGGAAGAGCGGGCATCTCTAGGGCATGGAGGACGCAAACAATAGAGGTGCCTCCATCCGGCCGCACGTCCCTCCGACCGTCGCGATGAACACGGCGCGGTGGAGGACACGGCCCGCTGCCCGCGCTCAGGCCGAGTCACAGTCCCCGTCCCCGCACGCCGCAGCCTCTCCTTGCTTACCAGTAGCCGCTCACCACGGAGGGGGGGTGATTCTGGTACTCCCCGCGCTGCGTTTGCTGCGACCCTGGTGAGCACGTCACACCCACCGCACCGGAGCAGGTCATCACGTGCGGACGTTCCCGCGGTGAGGAGCGCACGGCGAGGAGTCCCGGGACCCACAGAGGCGCACGGCCGGAAGGTCGCGAGCAAGCACGCGGGCCCCAGGCGGGGACGTGCGGCGAGCATGCGCGCGTGCAGTGACAGGGCTGCACACCCGCTGTCCCGCGTGCACACAGCGCCCGCCTGCGAGTGTCTCCGACTATTTTACTTGCAATTTGCCTCTCCCCATCTGCCGATAGGCCCCTTTTCGTGTAACTATTGGAGACTTAGAAATGCAGTTTTGTGCGGAGCGGGTTTCGGTCACTTGCCGACGTCGGGTCGACCCGCCCGCTGGCTCCTCGCGGAGCTCCAGGAGCCCCTTTGCTCGGGGCAGCAGCGGCTGTGCAGCGGCGCGTTCTCTTCTCACTGCGCGCCGGGCCGCTCCTCGTCAGCCGGATCGGGGTAAGGTCAGCGCAGTCCCGCGCACAGACCTGCGGTGTGCGGCGCCCAGCGGCCCACAGGCACCTGGCGGAAGCTCGACTGCCCTCGGGCATGAAGCCTCCCCGCCCCTCCACGGCGCCCACTCGGGTCGCTCCGCGGTTGTCACGCCGGGCCGCCTGCCCCCACGCTCCCACGGGTCCGTCCCCAGCCGCCCCATCCGAGTTCCGTCAACAGGAAGTGTAAACGACTTTCGTTTGCTCTGAATTTCGCAGATGCTAATTTTCACCTGGCTTCGTGCACCCCGAATAACGACCCCTGGTGTCGGTAGGCACTGCGGCCCGTGATCGGTGGTCAGCACTGGAATTGGGGCGGCACAGTTTGTTCCATCAACAGCCCGGGAACATCTGCGTTGTTTCCCAGGTCCGGCCGCTGGGACTCAGCTGCCCTGCCTGTCCGCGGAGGAGGTCAGGAGGACGCGTGTGGACGCATTTCTCCTGTAAGTTTCTAGATATGCGGCCACGGGAGAGGCGAGTGTGTGACCTCACGGAGAAGGCAAGACCGCTTTCCCGTCTGGGTGTACCGGTCGTGAGTTATTTACTCACTGATTTTCCCCAGCCGCGTCCCGTGTGACATTTTCAGAAGCAGAAAACACGGGTACAGAATGTCCTGGTTGAACTTCTGGAGCTTCTTAGGCAGAGCTTTCCTCCTGCGCACCAAGCTGCAGACACTGAAAGCGTGTGGTTGGCTCACGTGCGACACACCCCGCACACGGTCCTTACATGGAACCTGCCCACCGGCCCAGCGTGTCTCTACGCCCGCGCGGCGTCCATTCCTCCCTCCCAGCCTGTCCCAAAGCGACACCCGGTCTTCTCCGTGTGCACCGCGGAGGTTCTCGCTGATGTTTTCTCGTGTCCTTGAGGACCATCTGGTGTCTCCTGGTGCAGCTCTGTGGCCGGTAAGTCCTCCCAACCTTCATCCGGAAGCTCTGAGGTCACTCCCAGTTTCGAAGGCTGCTTTCGCCGGGCGCAGCATTCTGGTTGGAGACGTCCTTCCCGTGTCTTCTGGCCTCCATGGTTCAGGTGAGTAGTTGCACGGAGTCTGCACCGTTGGCCCCACGATGCCCTGTATCATTAGATATGATTTTCTTTGTATATATCCTGACTGACATTCACTGACCTTGAACTTCAAAGTCAATGTTTTTCTGTCCGATTGGTGACATTTTCACCCATTTTCCTTTGGCTTTCTCATCTCTTTTCTCTTGAGGATTCCAACGACACTCACACCGGACTGTTCGACGTGTTCTGATGCGTCTTTCTCTCTCCCGACCGTCGTTGCTGGTCTGTCTCTGGCTGGACGGACTCGTCCTCTGTCGTCGTGTAACTGCCAGTAAGGCCATTCGGGAACTAATTCCTTCCAGGTCATGGTTCTTTTGAGTTCTAGAATTTCCACGTGGTCCTTTCCAGTCTTAATCCCTCTTTGGTATTTTCCTTACGTCCTTGTATCAAGACCCCACTTCCCGTCGTGACCGTATTTGTGATAGTTGCTCCAAGTGTGTAAATCCGAAATCTGACTCATTCTGGACTCTATTCCCATTAGCTGCTCTTTTTATGGACCCTGGGTCAAATTTAAAGTTAGAAAATTTTGAATTTGAGGTCCTGCCTGCCCGAACAATTTTACCGTATACGAGCCTGCTACAGTTGGCGCGAGACGGTTCAACTCCGTTTCTGTGGCGCTGGCTCCGTTGGGTCCCCATCCACGTGAGGTCCGACTGCTCGTTCGGGGTCTGGCTCATTTAACGGAGCGTAACGTCCAGGCTCATCCGTCTGGCCACGAGCAGAAGGACTGTCTGCCTTTTCACAGCTAAATAGTATTCGACTGTGTCCCCGTATCACGTGTTCTTTCTCCATTCAGCCGCCAGTGGACGGTTGGGTTGTTTCCCTGTCTCGGCGGTCGCGGGTAACGCGGCCGTGAAGGTGGACGTGCAGATCTCTCCAACATCCTGTTTTTGTTTCCTTTGGGAAAGTACCCGGAAGTAGAACGGGGATCACGTGGTATTTCTATCTTTAAATTCTTTGAGGACCCTGCGTGCTGGCTTCCGCAGTGGCTGCACCAGCTTGCACCCCCCACCCCCGAGGTGCGCGAGGCTCCGTTTCCGCACGCCCTGCCCACACGCTGTTCATCGTCTGTGCTCTAGCCGCTCTCCCAGGGGCCGTGAGTCTCAGCACGGCCACGCTGTGAACCTCCTGGGGGCGAATGACGTCCGGGAGACTTGCATCACCCGCTGGCCATCTTCATGCTCCCTTTGGAGGAACGTTCACTCAGGTCCTCGTCCATTCTGAAATCACGTCCTGCGTTTTCTTGGCGTTGAGTTTTTGCTGTATTTTTAAAGGATACTTTCCGGGAGTATAGGATTCTGGGCCAGGAGATTTTGCTTCAGTCTTTGATGAGATCCCTGCATTTTTGTGGGGTTTGTTCGTGTTTCTGTTTGTTCGCGTCCCTGTTGCTCCCATGCTGGTGATCGGCCTTTTTCAGTCGGCCTCTTGAAGGTTTTCTCTGTCGTCGGTAATTGTAATATGTCTACCTGCCACGGTTTGCTCCTTTCTTTCTTTCCTTTTTTTTGACTTTGTAGGGCTTCCTCAGTCTCTGGTCGGGTGCCGAGGTCCGTTTTGCAGAGTCTCGGCCGCCGCCCCTTCGACCGTTGCCTGGACTCGTCCGCGCGCTTGCACGTTCGACGTCCATCACGTCCCATGTCCGTCCCGTCCAGCTCTTCTGCTCTTTTCTGTGCGTCTTACAGCCATTTCGTCTTTCTTCGACTGTATGAATTCCCACTGAAGCTGCGTCTAACTGCTGTTGGGTCCGTCCAACCACCACTGAGCGGTCTGCGCTCTCTAATTCTAGAAATCCCATTAGAGCCTTTTTCACAACTTCTCCTTTTCTGCTGAATGTCTCCCCTGGTTCCTTAATGTTCTTGAATCTCACAACCTGAGAGTTATCAGTCATATTAGAGACCCCTCCAGCGTCTGCTCTCTCGCGGGTCCATTCCGACGGTTCTTCCTCGGCAGGTGGACCCCACAATCGGGAGACGAGGGGCTCTGGGGACAGCCCCACCTCCGGAGGGGATTTTCCTCTGCAACTGCTGGCGACCGAACTAAAGACGATCCCTTTCGTTCAAGCAAGGGCTGAACCGGCGCCCCGTGAGACCGACTCGGGGCGGTCTGCTTCGGCGCATCTCCGTCCCTGCGGGTGACTCTCCAGGGTCCCAACCCAAACCTGCGCTTCTCACTGGGGTCTCTGAGATGCACCTGTCCCTCCCGCCGGGGGCGACAACTCACAGTCCTCCTCAACTTCTCAACGTTCCAGCTGCGGACACCGCCGTCGGAACGCGGAGTCTCCCGAAGCAAAAACGTGGTCCCAGAGTCGACTCACCTGCTTCATCTTCCCTCTTTGGCTCTGGCTTGGACAGATAAATGAATGTGATGAGCCTCCGGTGTCTTGCAAAGGTCATGGAGGGCGTCCCCACCGCCCCCACCGCCAGTTTTTCTAGTTGTTCTCAGCAGCAGAGTTGGTCAGAACGATTTACGTGGCCATTTCCAGATGCCGAGTTCCTCCTTTATTATTATTATTATTTTTAAAATCCTCTGCAGACCGCCCTTGTTTCTGGAAAGCCCAGCTGTCACGTTCGAAAGGGTCATAGTTCCCACGTGTGGCTGTTTTGCGTGGGGAGTACTTACGCCGGCTGTTCTGCATTTTGTTAGGGTAAATGTTTCAGGCGCCGCAGGCTCTGGCGGACCAGCGAGTGAGCCTCAGCCCCATCCAGAAGGTTCCGCCAGGCTCGCTGGTTTAGGGCCTTGCGGGTGGGAAGCAGGGAGGGCCCCTCCCTGCAGGTTCAGGACAGAAACCCCCGCCCCCGAGCCCAGTGGGCCTGTCGGCAGCATTCGGCCCCTTGTAGGCACAGGACCGAGGGCACCTGTTTGCCGGCCGGCTGTGAGTGGGGGGGCCTCTCTCAGCCTTGGGGAGGGGCTCCCCCCACCCGCAGTCGTGTCCGGTCTCTCACCACGAACTACTCTGACGTCCTCTCTGGCACCGGCTGACGAACAACTCTCTGCCGTTAGAGGTCTCGTGGGAGTAGCCTGAGTCCACCTGGGGAATCTCTATTTTTAAGTCGAACTGATTGGCAGCCTAACCATGTTTGCAAAATCCTTTTTGCCAAATAACAGAACACCAGCATAGTAATGATTTTGTGTGTGTGTGGGGGGGGGTATTCACAGTTCTGGGAATTAGGGCAGGAAATCTAGGCAGTGCGGCCAGGGGTGGGGGAGGGATCTTAGGGCTCAGCCCACTGCTGCCACTGTACTGCGGAAGAAGCCACAGATAACGTGTGAACAAATGTGCGGGGGCCCTATTCCAATAAAACTTTATTTACAAAACCAGTGGTGAGCAGGATCTGGCCAACGGCTGCTCTGCCTCGCTGACTCCTGGTCCCAAAAGTGTCACCAGCAGCTGCTAAAACCATGAGAACCCGTGATGGGGGACCTGAGCACAGGCGGCTCTACCTGGCCACACCGCGCCCACGGACAGTGGAGGGGACACACCAGCCCTCAAGTGCCTTCCACCTCTGAAGCAGTCTTGCCGAAAAACTTGACCTCAAACCCAACGGGCCTAATGAGAAACACAGAGTGTGGAAAGACATCCATGAAGTCTGGGACGCTAGAAACTCTGTAAGACCCGCGAGCTTGTTCCTTCAACAAATTAATGCCAAGAATGACGGGGGGGGGCTTATTGACCAAAAGGGGGGCCCAGAGACAGAGCAGCTGTGCCCACGCGAGTTCTGCGGGGGTCTAGATGTAAAGCCTCCCTAACCCAGCCGGTGGCCACGCGGGAAAGTGTGATGACGTGTCTGCGGGCAGGATGGTGTGATTCGGGGCTTGCCTGAAAGTCCCCTGGACAGTGAGTCGAGGGGTATAGCTGGGACCAGACTGGCCGCTAGAGGACAGTGGCTGAGTCGGGGTGAGGGTCCTCATGTCGGTGCTCTGGTCTGTGTGCGAGATTCTCTAGCTGCAGCCAATGGTCTTAGCGGGCCGGCCGGGGGTGGGGTTGTGGCAGCGCCGGGAGTATTGGGGAAGCCAGGCCCACCCTGTTAGAGGAGCCCACGGGAACAAGGGTCAGTGTCGGGGCCGGGAGCTCCCCTGGACCACCAAGTGTTTTTGAGTCTCGGGGACCCCTTCCATCCATATTTGCCCAAGCTGTTCCCACCCTAGGGATGTCCACGGGCTCCTGAAGCTAGTGACCAGCACTGGGGCCTGTGCGGTGGGCCTCTCGGCCCCTCACTGGCTGCGGGCGCCATGGCAGTCCCTGCTCCGCCCGGTGCTGGGGTCCGGGGCAGGCTCACCGCCCGCAGCCTCTCTCTTCTGGGAATGGCCTGGATGCTTGTGGGACCTTGTCGCATCGCACCTGAGTCACCCTGGGCACAAAGCCCCAGCCCAGCCTGGGTCAGAGCCCGGCCTGTGGGCAGAGCTGCTGTGGCCCGTGGATGCCAGCTCCCACGTCCCCCATCCCATGGTGTCCTCTGCAAGGGCAGGTGCTTCCTGCGTCCCCTGCCTTCTCTCTTGCTGAGTGGGCCAGGGTCTCAGGCTGGTCAGGGGTATTCCCAAATCTCCTGCTTGGCCCTCAGGCCCACACCCCATTCTGCCAGGGTAGAGATATGTCCAGGGGCCTCAGAGCTCTCCTGGTTCTTGGTGAGTCGGGCAGCTGGGCTAGCCGGAACGTGCCCCCGGCAGATGAGGTCCTGCGTCTGCACCTGGTGGAGTCACGGGGGACCGGCTTCGGGAGCCCCCATTCCACAGGGCAGAAGGCCCTGGGAGAACAGCTTGGCAGGGGTCCCTTTTGTCGGGACCCCGAGACCAGAGTCTGTGGGCACAGACTGCCACGCTCTGCTCCCGAGCAGGCCTCAGGTACGACCACCCTCACCCCTCCTCTGGGCCTCGGGCCTCCAAAACCTCTGGCCTCAGGAGTCGGGCCCTCATGAGACTTGGTTAAGGCTGCAGGGACTCAGACACAGGGGAGAGACTCGGGAAGCAAGGGGAGGCTGGCACAGGCGATGGAGTCTGAGGTCAGCCCCCCCAGGCCAGGCCCCGGTCCCTGTCCTGTGACCCATGGCCTCCCAAACCTGCAGCCTCAGCAGGAACCGGCCCTTGGCTCGTTTGGGTTGAGCTCATCCGAGGCCATCTCTGGGCAAAGCCAGCACAGGGACGAGCAGTGGGGTAGGTGGGGAGGGGAGCCAGGCACCCGTCGGGGGCTCCCATGGCCAGACGCAGCCCTGTGGGTCTGCACTGCTGCCTCTAGCTGGGCACCTCCGGGCCCCCCGGCCTGCGGCCCCACCTTCTCCCCTTCACCTGCTCTCCCGTCCGCCCTCTGGGCCCCATCCAGGGCAGGCCAGGCCTCTCCGAGAGCAGGGTCCCCTGCCCATGGGCAGGCTGGGCCACGATCGGCTGCCGTGTGGGCCTGGGCCCCAGGTTGATGGGCTGCACTGTGGGGTGGGCCTGGTTGGACCCCGGGAGTTCCTTTCCCCAAGGTCAGGGTCAACATAGCAGTCTCTTGACCCTGGCCGGGGGCAAGAGGCCCGAGGGGCTGCTGGAGGCCAGAGTCCAGAGGTGGGGCCGGGCGGCGGGCACAGAGTCCGGAGGTGGGGCCGGGCGGCGGGCACAGAGCGAGAAGCACAGCCCAGGGCCGGGGCGGCTCTTGGCCGGTAGACATGGGAGGAGCATGAGGGTCTGGGGGGGGTCAGACAGAGAAAGATGGGGTCGGAGGCTGGCTGGGGTGGCGGAGGGGCAGAGGGGCCTCTCCCCATCCCACAGGGCGAGGCTGGCTCTGGGCTGGGTGCTGGCCACGGGAGACCATGTGCGCTGCCTGGGACCCACGGCTGAGGCCCCGTGGCTCGAAGCAGGGGTGGAAACAGCTGGAGAAAAGCAGGCAGCTGGGTTCCCATCGCGCCCGGCTGGAGGGCCGCCTGCTCACGGCCGGGGCAGCAGCCGGCGTCTGTGTGTGACCTGCAGCCGGGGAACGCGCTGGGCCCGAGCTGGAGGCCTTTGTGGGGTCAGGACTCCTGCCGCCCAGAGCAGGGGCGTGCGTCTGAGGCGGCGAGAAGGCAGAAGGGCCCTGGGGGCCGGCACGGGCTTCCGAGCATCAGCTCCCTCGAGAGAGCATGTGCCTGTGAACAGCAGTTCCCCCGTGCCCAGGCTCCGCGGCCCCCGGCTGGCCGCAAGGGGACTCCTCATACCTGAGGGAAGGGGCCCGGAGTGTCTTCCCCTGGTCCTCACGGCTTCCCCAGCCCGGCTGCCCCAGTCGGCCCACCACCGTCCTCACGGCCTCTGCCCCGGGCCACTCTCCGCCTCGTGACCCCGCCGGCACCCCCAGAAGCCGCTCCTCCGTCTGTGAGCTGATGGGAGCCCATCCAGGCTGGTCCGCAGGTCTGGGCCCGGAGAGCATCCCCGCGCCTCCCCGCTCCTTCCTCCTTCCCTCCCAGCCGCAGAGGGACTCCAGCCCTGGCCTGCGATGCCTCCGTGTCCAGGACATAAGTGGCCCTCGGGCTGGGAGTCTGGAGGGAGGGCCTGAGATCAGGAAATCAAACCTCTTTCCACGGCGACCCAACTCTCCCGGGGTCCCAGCCGGCCGGGCCCTGAGCTCGTCGGGGGGCAGGAGAGGTCTCAGGGTGAAGGGAGGCTTAGGCAGGCTCCGGTCAAAGCTTTCTGTTCAGACCAGGCCCCCAGGGGGTCTGTGATCCGGGAAGAGGGTCCCTGAATGGCACCTCTACGGGGACGTTCCCTAGGATGAAGAGTTTTGGAGGCTCAGGGTCCCAGGACGGGCCTCTGGGAAGAGGGTCAGGCGCGGCCTGTGCTGAAGGGGCCCAGCCAGAGTCGTGCGTACGGAAGGGGGCGCCCACACGCCTGCCAGGGCGGCCAGGCCAGGGCCGGGAGGCAGGCGGAGTCGTCAGGCTGGGCGGGCAGGGAGGCAGCACAGGGTCGGGCGGGAGCGGGAGGTCAGGCCGCCTCCAGGAGCGGCCAGCGGACAGCAGGGGGAGCTTGGAACCTGACTGATCTGGCCCTGCCGGGCCACCGCGCCATCTAAGCCCTGGCCCGACCTCATGGACCAGGGCGCACGGAGGAGACCAGCAGTCTGGGGACTCCGGCTACCCTGGGGGCGCAACGGACAGGCCCGGAGAGGCCCAGGAGGGGGGACCCGTGGGGAGGGTCCTAGGCCAAGCAGCATTCCCCACGCTCACCTGCAGAACGCCAGCCGCGTGCTGGGAGGGAGGCCAGGGAGCCCCCGACACGTCTCACGGACAGCCCAAAGCTGGGTGAGGGCTGGGTGGGGAGAGCTGCTGGCGGGGAAGCAGACGCCCCAGGTCTGGAACGGGCTGTGCGGGGACTCGGGCGGCCGTGGGGGCTTGGGGTCCCCGGCTCATGCCCTGCGTCTGTAACAAGGCGTCACAGTGCTTGCCACGGTCCACATGGCGGAGCTTCCACAAGTGCTAAGGTGTGCAAGCCACTGGAGGTCAGTGTCCCCACCACTGGGCGGAGGTCAGTGTCACTATACCCAGCCCACAGGGGTGTCCCAGCAGCCCACAACCCCAGGAGATGGTCCAGAAAGGGGTACACCTGCTGTCAACGTGTCCATAAGCCCTCCCAGAGACCACGGCCGGCACTGCCCTAGGCTTGGGTCCCCGTGGCCCGGGGCCCCCCTGCCATCTCCCCGAACATTCTTGAGAGTGGGGTTCTGTGCTTCTAGCTGGGCTGGGACCCACAGAGAGTGAGCGAGGCAGGTGAGGACGGCAGGTGAGAGCCAGCACACTCCATCCTGGACCCGTGGGGTCCCAAGAGAAGGGTCCACCCAGAGATGCCCCAGAGACTACAAAGCATCCTCCTGCCCCTACTCCCCCAACCCTGGAAACCCGAACCAGAAAGCCAAGACAAAGCTGGCTCACACCCGGAGAACACAGGCCTGTGGGCTCCCCTGCTGACCCCAGGGAGCCTGCACGTCCCAGACCCGGTCTCTCCCACACAGGGCCCCAGGGGGTCTGTCTGCGTCCTGGCTCACACGGGGAGCCCAGAGAAGCGGGGAACCCTCTGGGCAAGAAGAAGTCACATGCACACTCCCTTCCTGCTCCTGACACGCACAGGGAGACAATGAAGGCAGAGCGAGCCCCCCCCCCCCGAGACAGCCTAATGAGGACGGGGCTCTGCAGCAAGGGGCCCATCTTCCCGGGGACCCCACAGCCCCGAGGTGGGGAGGTGGCTGACCAGGCGGCCAGGGTTCTGCGGCCTCCGGAGATGATTCCCACCTCTGCCCGAGCAGCCTCGGCTCCCAGCCCTGGCCTGGGACCCCGGGCCCCTGCCCCGTGCAGAGGGGGACAAGCCTGGCAGCCAGATTGCCCCCACCCTTCCCGGCAGGAAACGGCGGGCTCGGTGGAGGGGTCTGGAACGTTCATGCCGCCCCTCCTGCCGGCAGCCTGTCCGGGACATGCCCCATGTACGGAAGGCTTTGATCGCGCGCTCCCAAACCGAGGGTCCCCGCTCTCCCCTCCCCACGGCCACCCCCCGCCCCTGGCCCGCGGGCGGCCAGTGCCAGCAAGACCAGCGTTTGCGTTGGCCTTCGGCCAAACCCCGGAATGTGCCTGCCGGCTGCACGCGGCTGTTCTTGGAACAGGCACGACAAAGCACAGACTGTCTTTGAGACATGGGTGGGCGGGGGCCCAGAGCCACGCATGAATAGGGCACAGACGTGCCGGGACAAGATGAATGGGCTCACACAGGACGGACACCCATGAATGGGCCGCAGGCGTCCAAAGACGCGGTGGAACTTGGACCTGGTGGTGGGGCCCGGGACGCGGGGACACGAGCCTACGTGAGGTGTGGGGTGTAGGCCGCTGAGGGTGCATGCTGCCCAGGTCCGCAGGGACGGGAGCAGAGCACCCCGACACCCAGCGTCACGAGTGCACAGGATTCGGGCACTCAGCAGCGGGGTGTGACGGCCCACAGCGCCGTGAGCATCTAGGTATCCACGGTCAAAGGGTCAGTCTCCCGTTCCTGGACCCATGGGGTCCCGGCATCGGCCATGCATGGTCATGGGGGGCCAGGACCCTCAGATACTCCAGGATGTGGGGGCTTCAGACCCCCAAGGAAGGGGCACAGAACCATCAGGGGTTCTGCGCGGAGCCACGCAGGAGCCCGGCACGGGATGGGGCCGAACGGGACCCTGCAGGCCAGACGCCCATGACGGGCCCCAGACGCCTGGAGATGGGGTCTGAGCCCCAGGGTGTGGGCGTACATTGAGAGGCAGATGGTGAGGGGCTAGGCTGCCTGAGACCCTGATAACTTTGGGGTTCAGGGAGCCGCAGGAGGGAGCATGTGGCCCAGCACCCCGCCAACCTCCAACTGGGGGTGACGGCCCCAAGGCCCTGGAAATGGCAGAGCTCTGTCAGGTTGACGGTCGAAGTCTCGTTGCTGAGAGGTTCAGAGGAGTGGGGTACGGGCTGCCCAGGACCTGGGCCTTCAGGCGACAGTGCAGCTGGATCGGGAGATTGGGGGACAGAGGGCCAGGCCCATGTTCAGAGTCGGGAGCTGGGGCCCAGAGATTCAGGGTGGCAGGCCCTCATCTGTGTGGACAAGCAGGCTGCGACACGGGCAGCTCCCCAGAGCCACACAGACTCAGGGGGCCGCCGGCTGCCACATGCCCGGATGACCCGGACTGGGGTTGACAGAGCCAGAGGCAGCCGCCTCCGTGAGCCCGCCGTGGCGCGCCTGGAGCCCGAGGCGCCCGGATGCGGGACTCGTGGGATTCCAGGTCTGTCGCCCCCCAGCCTGACCCAGCTCAGAAAGGCTGTGGGGCTTGGACGGCAGAGAAGTCGCCCCGACTCTGCAGGGAACGGGAACAGACCCCCGAGCGACAAGAACAGAGTCCACGAGGACGGCGACAAGCGGCCAGCTGGGGAGGCTAAGGCACGTGGGGTGGGCCGTCCAGCTTTTGGGGGGCTGAGGGGACACAGGAACCCGGATGCTCCAGCGGAGGGCGCTCAGGGCCCACATACTGGGTGTGGGACCCAGGTTCTCAGACTAATGGGCTCCCGAGCCCGGGCACTCCATGTAATGGGGCCAGGACCCCCTGTTGAGGCTGAAGGGGTTCAGGACCCCAGGCTCGGCGGGTGGGGGCCCAGCTCCCAGACGCCTGGGCGGCAGGGCAGACAGACAGCCCAGCACACAGAGGAACAGCACAAGTACCCAGAAACAAGGGTGACATGCACAGGCTGGGGCGGATGGAACCCAGGGCTCTGTCCAAGCCACAGGAATGAGGCCACCGGGCCTGGCCTGGCGCTCCGGCCTACGGGAGACGTGTCAGTGGGGGATCCAGGCACCCAAGGGGCCAACGAGGGGTCCAGGCACCTGGCGACTGCAGGCCGGAGAGTCCTGACCGAAAGCCATCGTCCGACCAAGTGAGCCACCCAGGTGTCCCAAGGAACCTCAGTTTTCTGACACGGGTCCACACGCAGCCACACAGTGAGAAAGACACGCGCTGACAGGACCTAACTGACCGAGATCTGCCACGGTGTGGGAACCGGGCTTGCCGACAGCACGGGGACTCCCGGGAGAAGACATGGAGGTCTGGAACCAGCACCGGGGCGTCAGCGTTCAGACGCGTGAGGCAGAGCGGGCTGCAGGCTCCCGGAGGCTCGGGTGTGGGGTTCGGGCGCCCTCGATGAAGAAGGCATGGGCAGCCGGCCTCTCAGCTCTGGGACACACGCCCGCGGAGAGCCAGCAAACGGGCGCAGGGCACCCCACGTTGGCCAGGGCCACACCGAGGCGAGCACCCCGGGGCCCGGAGGAGTGGGGGGCGGCCGCGGGGTCAGCGTGGGCAGGGTGCGCACGTGCTGTCCTGGCACGTCCCGCGGTTCTGGGCCAGCGGCTCCTGGCTACCCCGAGCCAGCGTTTGCCGTGAGTTCCAACCTCAAACATTCCCCAGGCGACCTCAAAGGAAGCTCCCCCGGCCAGGAGCCCCGCCAGGGCCTCCATGTGGCCGCTGGCTGCCAAGCCGCCGTCTCGGGGGCCGCGGGGCTGGCCGGGGGCTGCCAGCTCTGTTTGGTTTTCCCCTTCCCGCCCTGGAGCCTCAGACGCCCGTCTCGCCAAGGAGGCGCCGTATCCTGAGAAAGGCACAAAGACCCTACAGTAGGGCTGGGGAGGGCCGCACGCAGGGGCCATGTGCTCGCTGCACGCCAGGACCCCACAGCCCGTGCGGCCCCCACGCTGCGTCCTCCCCCCAAAGTACGGGCCCCGGCCTGCCCCCCGAGCACCCTGAGCACAGCCGGGGCTGCTCCTGGTCCCCGCGGGCCTAGCTGCTTCTGGCAAACCCCCTCACTGGGGAGGACTTGGAGAAAGAGCCAAGCCCCGCACAGGGGACGCATCCTCAGAGCCCTGCGATGCCTGACCCGCATGCTGTGTCCCCGCAGCAGCCTCCCGGAAGCCCTGCCCGGCCAGCCCGGCCTGCCGCCCCGGTGCCACCGGCTGTCCTGTTAAGCATTAACCGACTCCGTGTCCCCCCCCCCCCCCCACTGCAGCAGGAACTGGTTCAGAGAGACACCCTGGCCTAGGAGGGCCACTCGGGGCTGGGCGCAGGCAGGGGTTGGAGCCGGGGTGACCCGACTGGCTGAGCCGGCCTGAGCCGTGAGGGGGCTGAGCTCACGGCCCCCCGGTAGAACCGGAGCCAGGGGCACAGGGCAAGGGGGGCCAGGACTTCTGGCCCGCTGGCCCGACAGGAGCCGAGACCTCTGGGGATGGGGCGGGCCCGATGTGGGGGTAAAGTGACCTCCAGAAGGTCTGGAAGCCCAGGCGCTGGTGGGACCAGGCAGGCTCAGACAGTCACTGATGATGGTGCCGCCCGGCCGGGTCCCTGTCCCGCACGCGCTTTACGGTCCTGGCCACACCGTGCGCTCCCGGTGCCTGGTTTCAGCAGCTCCAGAAAGCCGCGCTCCTCCAGACCCAGAGTCCCCATGACTCGGGGCACCCTCGGGGTGCAGAACCTTCCCAGGCCACGTCCAGCCTGACCTCCCTGCAGCCGCCCCTCCTCACATTCAGCCCAAACAGGCCGTCACCCCCTCCCGCAGGGCCTCTGGGAGGAAGAGAGCCCAGCGTCCCCGGAGGGACCCCTGCGGGTGGCCTGGCACCCAGGTCTCGGGGAGGACCCTCCTCCCAAGGGAGTTCCCCAGTTCCTGAGGGCCAGCAGTTCCGGCTCTGAGGTGGGGCTCCCCGAAGCCCGGCCTCTCACCCCCTCCCCCACCAAGACGACGGTCTCTTTCCTGGAGGCCTGGCCACGGCACCCAGCACGGTCCCCACGTCCCCGGGGTAGAGAGAAAGGCCTGGAGGCCAGGCCAGCCACAGGAAGAGCAGGAAGCAGGTGAGAATGAGACACACCTGGGGGTCTGCCCCCCCATCCGGCACCTGGGGGGGCTTCCTTTTCCCCAGGAGGAGGGCCCACAGGACAGACAATTCCAGTCAGACTGAAGGTGGAAGGGGTGGCTGGCTTGGCTTTCAAGGGTGCCAGGCTCCAGGCCACCACGGAGCCCCCTCTGCTCCTGCATCGATGAGGCAGGCTAGGTCCAGCACAACCCCCAGGCAGGTCAGGTCGGAGGGCGGGGAGTGACCCGGAGGGCTTCCTGGAGGAGGTGGGGCTCACGCAGGCCTTGAAGGGTGAGTGGGCGGGGGATGGGAGGGAAGGGCCGTGGGAGCAGAGCCGGGACTATGCAGGGAGGCGGCCAGGAGGCCGTGCGGTCCCCAGGGAGCCACGGGGTTGTGTCTGCACGTGCAGGAGGGAGCGTCCCTGTCCCGCTGTCCCGCGTCTGGGGCCGGGATTCCATTCAGGAAGGACGCCCTGCGGCTCCCTTTCTGGGCGGGAGAGGGACCTCCCCGCGGGGCCTCCGGCGCCTGAGCAGAGGGCGACCCGGGGAGCTGCGGTGGGAAGGCGGCCCCAGGCGCTGGTGCAGGAGAGCCCTCAGCCAGGCAGGCCCCCGAGTCGCCGCGGCTTCCCCCCACCCCGCACCCCCGCCCAGGGCGCCCCGATTCCCCGAGTCTCCGTCTGGGTCCCACGGAGCCCGCGGCGCCACCTGGTGGCTGCGCGTCTGCCCGAACCTTCACCTCCGTGAGGACCTGGAGGTCCTGAGGGACCCTGTGCCCTTCCCCCGGCCTGGGGGTCCCCAAGCGCCTGTGACCGGCACCCCCCGCGTCCCAGGACCCTCAGGGGCCAGCTCCAGACATGGCCCATGGTCCAGGGGTCCATCTTCCCTGGGGTGGCCGGAGAATTCTGCCAGGCCCCTGGAGTCCGTGCCCACGCTGCCCCGCCGCGGGCACAGGCAGAGGCACGCACACGCGGGCACCCCACCGACCTGTCCACTCTCTCTCTCTCTCTCTCTCACACACACACACACACACACACACACACATTCCGTGCTGACGTGGCTCCTGGAATTCTCAGCCATGAACGTCTCCCATGAAGCGACTTTAATTCCAGAAGACACGTGGGCTCTGGCATTCCAGAAAGTCTTGCTGACTCTCGGTTCCATGGGGGAGCTGGGGGCTCTGGGTTGGGCCTCCGGCGTCCTGCTCCGAGGACCCCGCGGGACCCCCACGAGCCCACAGGCCGCCCGCCGCCCCCCGGGGCCCTCCGGCAGCCACCCTGGGAAGCGGAGCCCCCTGCAGCATCCTTCAGAGGACAGAGGCTGGGGGAGGCCTATGGGCCGCCCTGAGCACCCGCACCCCACAGCAGAGGCTCCCCCAAAGGAACCAGAATCAGCTCCGTCACTTGCGGGGCCCATAAAACACGCAGCCTTTGGTTCAAAATGGTTAGAATTTCAACATAGCCACGGCGGGCGTTAAACCAGGCCCGGGCCCCTCTGAGCACGGTTCCCTGCCGCGCGGGGCCCGCCTCCTCATCCCTTCTCGGCGCTGCGGCTCCCTGGCCGTCGGCTCCTCTTCTCAGCTGCCTCCTCCCTACCCGTACAAGACCCCATGGGAACAACACACACAGCCCTCCCGGTGACACGGCCAGGCCTGGGACGGGGGACACCTGGGGCCTGGGCACTCTCAGGGCCAAAACTCCCTCCACTGAACTCTGAAGGCTCAGGTTGGTGCTGGGAGTAGGGTGGCCCCTGCCCGACCTGCTGGGGAGGGGGCGTTGGTGCTGTGTGCATGGGTGTCATGGCCACGTCCGGGTCCCTGGGTTGGGGGGTGGCAGGCTCCGACCTTGGCTGCTGGAGGAGGCCAGGAGGAGCTAAGCCGGTGGGGTGCCCGTGGGTCTGGGGTCTCAGTGGGCACCATCGTGGCCTCCAGCACCCCCAACTCTGCGTCCCCGGTCCCTGGTGTGGGTGGGAGCAGCCAGCCCCGGCTGGCCAGGTGTGCTCCTGCCCCGGGCCCCCGGCAGGTAGGCTGCGCCGCGCCCCCTCCCCCCCACCGGCAAGAAGGGTGGCAGGTCGGCAGGTGGGCAGGTCTGGGCAGTGGCTGCTGAGTCAGTTTGCAAGGAATGTTCTGGCCGCTCCCAGCTTCACCCTGTCCCTGCCTGCCCCCACCTCTCCCTGCTCCCCAGGCGCCGCTGGCACCCAGCCCATGCCGGGAACGCACCTCCAGCCCAGGCTTGCTTGGACTAGCTCTCCCCGGCCGCCGACCCCCACTCCTCCCCCATGTGCCCCCGTGACCCCAGCAGAGCCCTGGCCCCCCAGAGTCCCCATCTCCTTGCTCCCTGAGCACTCCAAGGCTGGGTCGGTCCACCTGTGTGACCAAAAAACCAGAGTGGGCCTGAGGTCAGGGCCAGGGATGAGTCAGGACCCCGACAACAGCCCCCAGGCAGGGACCAGGGCCCAAGGGAGGGAGCCCCGGAAAGAATGGGCTTTCCTGGAGGAGGGGGCTCTGTCAGGAGGACACCTGGCCTCCTCGGCTGGGGCTGGGGGCTGGGGGCTGGGGAGGTGGCCAGGAGGCTGGGCCTGTGGCAGCCAAGCTGGCACTTTGGCCAGAGCCCAGTGCCTCCCTCCCCTTGGCTCTACTCAGAGCCCTTGCCCAGGCAGACCCCAGGCTCGCTGCTGCTGGGCAGTGCGGCAGTGGGCCAGGGCCTGAGGGGCCAGCCCCAGAGGTGAGCCAGCCACCCCTGCTGTCTGCTCCCAGCCAGCAGGGAGGGAAGATGGGGCACCCCCTGGGCCCCCACAGCACCCCGGCCCCGGCCGGCACCACGGCTATACCCGGGCTCATTCCGGATCTCATCGCCAGGCTCCCTTGTGAGTTGTGGGATTCCCCAGAGGTGCATGGGGACGGTGGGCCTGGCGGGGTCAGGTGCTGCCTGGGGGGGCATCTCCGCTCCATTCCCACACACCCCCCCCCGCCCAGGGCCCCGCTGGGCAATCATTGTCATTGCTGTGGCTGCCGGCGTCCTCATGGTCTCCTGCCTCCTCTGTGCTGTCTGCTGCTGCTGCCGCCGTGGCCACAGGAAGAAGCCCAGGGACAGGGAGGCTGTGGGCCTGGGCAGTCCTCAAGGGACCACCAGCTCCCACCTGGTGAGGACACCCGCGCTCCTGCAGCCCTGCTCTGGGCTGGGCCATCCCGAGAGCAGCTCAAGGCCCAGCTTCAGGGCAGGCTCAGGCCCCAGCGATGGTCTGGTCTCCGTAGGAGCAGAGGCAGGGAGGGTCCCCCACCCCCGCCCCTGGTAGTAGAAGTGGCGAGCCACGGTATTAGGGAGACAGGTGGGACTAAGGCCTGGAGGCCCTGAACGCCAGCCCCAGAGGTTGGTCCCGGGCCACAGGGAGCCACGGGAAGGTCCGGGGAAAGGCAGTGGTGCTCGAGGTGGCTCTGGAGGAGACCAGTCCACTAAGCCCCATCTCACAGATGGGGTATGCGCTGAGGGTATGAGCCCTTGCGTGGCCTGGCCTGGGCGTCCCAGCAGCACCTGTCGCCTGTTCCTACTTTCTCCAGGTGCAACCGGATGTGGATACCTCAGAGACTGCCCCGGAGGACGCCCAGCACTGGGGGCGCCTGCAGCTCTCCCTGGAGTATGACTTCTCAAGGCAGGAGGTGTGCAGCCCCGGGCAGGCCCCGAAGGTTCAGGGAGGGCTTGGGTGTCAGGCTGGTGCTGGGTGCAGGGCTGACCAGGGAGGGGCCCAGGCTGAGTCCCCTCGACTCGCAGATCAAGGTGGGCCTCAAGCAGGCCGCGGACCTGAGGGCCTGTGGGCCGGGTGGCACGGCGGACCCCTACGCCCGCGTCAGCCTCTCCACCCAGGCAGGGCACAGCCATGAGACGAGGGTGCACCGCGGCACACTCTGCCCCGCGTTTCAGGAGACCTGCTGCTTCCACGTGCGTCGGGGCTGGGGGGGCGAGGGGGGGCGCGGGCTGGGGGAGGGGTGCCCGGCTCACACCCGTGTCCACAGATACCGCAGGAAGAGCTGGCTGGGGCCACGCTGCGGGTGCAGGTGCTGGGCTCCAAGCGCTTCTCTGCCCCCGAGCCGCTGGGGGAGCTCAGCCTGCCGCTGGGCGCCGTCGACCTGCAGCACGTCCTGGAGCAGTGGTACCAGCTGGGCCCGCCGGGCGCCGCGGAGGTGAGGCCACGCGCTGCGGGGCTCCAGCCTGTCCCTGCCCTGGCTGCCTCGGCGAGACTGAGGTCCCCTCTCACCGCCCGTAGCCTGAGCCGTCGGGAGAGCTGTGTCTCTCGCTCCGCTACGTCCCCAGCTCGGGTCGGATGACCGTAGTTGTGCTGGAGGCGCGAGGTCTGAGCCCGGGCCTGGCAGGTGAGAGCCGTGCGTGCCCTTCTGCGCGGAGAGGGGGCCCTGGGCTCGGCCCTCAGACCTGGGACACCTCGGATCCCTTTCCTGCCCAGACCCCTATGTGAAGGTCCAGCTCATGCTGAACCAGCGAAAGTGGCGGAAGAGAAAGACGTCGGCCCGCAAGGGCACCGCCTCCCCCTACTTCAATGAGGCCTTCACATTCCTTGTGCCCTTCAGCCAGATCCAGGTGGGCTGCCTGGAGGAAGGGTGGGGGGGGCCCTTGGGGCCAATCCGACTGCTGACTTTCTCTTCCCCCATGCACCTCGGCGGGCCTCCGCCCAGAGCGTGGACCTGGTGCTGGCTGTCTGGGCCCGGGGCCCACAGTTTCGGGCTGAGCCGGTGGGCAAGGTGCTGCTTGGTGCCCGGGCCTCTGGTCAGCCCCTGCAGCACTGGGCAGACATGCTGGCCCACGCCCGGCGGCCCATCGCCCAGTGGCACCCCCTGCGTCCGGCCAGGGAGGTGGACCGTGCTCTGGGCCTGAAGCCCCGCCTGCATCTGACCTTGCCTGGCTCCCGGGACTGAGGTGGGGGTGCTGTCCTGGCTTCCCCGGGGGACACCGTAATAAATCCCTGTTCTTGCCGTGGCCGAGTGTCCTTTCTGAGCCCACAGACACTGTGGGGCCAGGGGCTCCTCCAGCACTGCTGCCGGAGAGGACTCCTTCCAGGGTCCTGGGGCCCTGAGGCCTCTGACCCGTGCCTGACCCCTCGGTGGGGTGACGGGCTCCCCTCTGGGGCCGGCAGGGAAGGTGCAAAGAGGAAGGCAGCCCTCGCTGGCAGTGGGGCTGCAGGGTCTGGGAGGGAGGCTGCAGCCGGCCCCATGGGGACACAAGGGGAAATCAGGAGGCAGTTGGGGGTGGTCACGGCTGAGGGAAAGGACCCCAACCCAAGGGACCGCTTTAGCCGCCCACAGGGCCCCCCCACTTTCCGACGGCCGCTGCCACGGGCCTCCCCATCCAGACGGCAGGGGGCGGTAGATGTCTTCAGAAGCCGCGGGCCTTGGGGGCTCAGCCCTGGCCAGGAATGCAGCTCTAATCCCCACACATCTGGACGGCTTTAGCTCCCCCTGACCCTCCCCACGGCCCGTGAGGCCGGCGGGGCTGGGGCCACGCGCCCCCAGCTCAGAGGATTCCAAGTCATGGTCCTCCGGATGTCTCTGCTGGGTGGGGGGCCTGGGTGGGGGGCGCAGGCCCGGCCGGGGTGAGAAGGGCAGCAGTCCGGGCCTGCCCAGGCAGCCAGGCGGGCCCCAGGCCCCGCGGGTCAGGGAGAGGTTCCCAGGCGGGTGGTGCCGCCATCCTGGGGTTGAAGGACAGGTTCCGAGGGAGCCAGGAACCACCCCAGGGCCGGGCGTTCCGGCGGCTGCACGGCCAGCACCCGCCCTCCCTCCTGTTCCTGGCGGGGGGGGGGGGGGGGGGGAGGACAGGCTCGCAGCCGGGGAAGGGCAACCCCCACCCAGAAGGCCCTGGCCATGGCTGTGGGCCACATTTGGGGGTCCAGGCCTTGCCCCCAAGCTGGAGCCAGCTTGGAGGAAGGAAGGGACGTGGCCAGCTCATGCCGGGGACCCCTGGCCCAGCTCAAAGCCCCGTGGGAGCTGCAGGGGAGCTGCTCCGGGCCCAGGAAGCCTGCCCCCCAGGGGAAGCGGAGGGGAAACTGAGGCGCGCGCCCTGGCTTAGGGCCTGAGTGATCCCTCAGCTGACCCTGAGCCTGTGACCTGTGGTGGCCCAGCCAGGCCACAGACAGCTGACCAGCAGTTCCTTGTAGGAACAAGGGAGGCTTCTCGAACTTGTCACCGAGCTCTAAATAGAGCAACCCAACCTCGCCACCCCCCCCACCAAGACTTCTTGGACTGGACGACAGCACGCGGCTGGGCCGGGCCAGGCGGCCTGGGCAGGTGGGGAGGCCCCTGTGCCCCCATTGGTCTGAGGAGGGCTCCATGCCCTTTCTGAGCAGGGGCCCAGCCTGGGGGAGGCCATTTATACCCCTCCCCCTGGGCCCACCAGCCCAGCTTGCCGCTGCTGGCCTGACCTCGCTCCCAGTGCTGCTGCCCAGACGCTAGGTGAGGCCAGCCCGGCCAGCTTAGGCCGAGGACACGCGCTTCTTGAGCTGGCTTGCAGGATAACTTCCCAGGGTGGGGGTCCTGGGGGTTGGGGTCTCCAGCAGCCTCTCTGGGGGAGCTCCATGGAGTTGGGAGCCAGGCAGAGATGCATCCGGAGGGGGCAGGGGGTGCAGGGGTCACAGACAGCCCCCGGATCACGGGGCCTCACTTCTGGGCGGGACAGGAGGAGGGGATCTGACGGGCCGAGGGACCCCAGCCCCAGGCAGGAGCAGTTTCTTGCATGCACTTGGGCCCAGAGCCGAAGGAACAGAACTAAAAATAGCTGGGTGGCTCTGGTGGCCACCTGCGAGGGCCCGCCCCCCCCCCACCAGCCCAGGGACAGCTGCAGCAGCCCGGGCCCCGCCCAGGACATTTTGGGAACACTTTCTCCTCTTCTCACCCTGGGAATCCCAAGACAGCGCCTCCAAGGAGGCCAGAGCTGGGCAGGGCGACAGGGGGCAGGGTTGGTGTGAGGCCTGGCCCCCCCACGTGGGCAGCGGGTGTCCACGGAGGGATGGGGACCGTGGCCCTCATGCCCAGACCTTTTCTCTCCCACAGGCTCTAAGCACAGGACATCAGGATGGGGGAGTAAGTCAGCCCCAAACCCAGGGCCCCTGCTGCCCTCCCCCACCTGAAGCTCCCCCAGCCCCCTCTGGCCACCTTCACTAGCAGCGACCCCATCCCACGGCCCCATCCATGTCCCTAACTTCTCTCTTCTCTTCCCCCCACTCTCGCCCCCTCCCTGGGACAGTGAGGAGGTGAGTACCTGCTTGGGGTGCCGGGGGAGGGCATGAAACACAGAGCGGATGGGACCCCCTACCTGGGGCAGGTCAGAGGTCGAAGCTTAAGGGAAGCTGACCAGCCCGCCCCCTGAACGCGCCCCACCCATCACCTAGCCATGCAGAGACAGAGGAAGTGGTCTCAGGCCTCCCAGGGGAGGGGAAGTGAGGCCGTGGCTGGTTTTCAGAATCGCTTCTCCTTTTCCACTGCACCCCCCCCCCCCCGGCCCTGCTGGGTTCCCTTGCCTCTCCCGCTGCTCCGGAGGCATCAACCTTCTCCACCCCCAACCCCGAGCCTTCGGACCTCACCTGCCACGTGGGCACAGGTGTTCTGGGCCCGGGGCCCCCGAGCAGGCCTCAGGAGCCCCAGGTCCAGCTGCCTCCTAGACGGGTCCCACCGGCCCCCCCGGGAGACAAGTGCGGAGGGATGTGGGGGTGCTGGGGACCCAGACGGGCCCTGACTCTGCTTCCTCCCTCCCACCCTTCAGAAACGCAACAGGGCCATCACGGCCCGGAGACAGCACCTGAAGGTAGGTGCTGTCCCCCGAGAGGGCCATCCTGGGTCCTGGGGTGTGTGCGGGGCTGGGCCCCCACCGTCCCTCACTGGTCTGCCCCCTGCGCCCCTGCCCCCCGCAGAGTGTCATGCTCCAGATTGCGGCCACGGAGCTGGAGAAGGAGGAGGGTCGCCGGGAGTCAGAGAAGCAGAACTACCTGTCCGAGCACTGCCCCCCCCTGCACCTCCCCAGCTCCATGTCCGAAGTGCAGGTACCCCACCCCGGCAGCACTCCCGCCTGCTGCCTCGGTTTCCCCGTCGGTGCAGAAGGTGGTTAGGGCAGGTGGAGGTGAACCACTGCCCCCCTCCCACCGGCTGCCCCCTCCCCCAGGAGCTCTGCAAACAGCTGCACGCCAAGATCGACGCTGCGGAGGAGGAGAAGTATGACATGGAAGTGAGGGTCCAGAAGAGCACCAAGGAGGTGAGCGGGCGAGGGGCGGGGCCGGGCCGGGCTGGGGCGGGGGGGCGCTCCAGCCCGCGGGGGTAGGGGGCCCTGGCGAGGGGCGCTCCAGCCCGCGGGGGTAGGGGGCCCTGGCCGCCGCTGGCTCCCACTCTGCCGTGCCCGCGCCTCGCAGCTGGAGGACATGAACCAGAAGCTGTTCGACCTGAGAGGCAAGTTCAAGAGGCCTCCGCTGAGGAGGGTGCGCATGTCGGCCGACGCCATGCTCAAGGCGCTGCTGGGCTCCAAGCACAAGGTGTGCATGGACCTGCGGGCCAACCTGAAGCAGGTCAAGAAGGAGGACACGGAGAAGGTACGCGCAGGCCCTGCGCCCCGCAGGGCTGCCCAGCACCCGCCTCCCAGGGGAGACAGACGGGGCTGCGGGCTCTGCCGCCGGCTCAGCTCCCACCGCCCCCTCCCCAGGAGCGGGACCTGCGCGACGTGGGCGACTGGCGGAAGAACATCGAGGAGAAGTCGGGCATGGAGGGCCGCAAGAAGATGTTCGAGACCGAGTCCTAGGCCGCCCGCCGCCCCCGCGCCCGGCCTGGCGCTGCCCGCGGAGGGGACGAGGAGGACACAGCCCGTCTCAGGGGTCAATAAAGGATTCCAATCCCCGTGACTGGTCTGGTCTGGTCCTGCCCGGCCTCGTTGCCCGCGGGGGCGGCGGGGGGGGGGCGCGAAGGGCTGCCGGGTCTTCGGGGTGGTGCTGGTGGCCAGGCGCTGGCAGCCACCCAGCCTGCACCCTAGAGCTGTGCGTTGTGGTCAGTGGTGACCCGTCAGCCCCTGGGGTTCCCCAAGGCTTGCCCTGGACACGCCCTACCCTGTGGCCTGAGTCCTGTGTGAGCCAGGATTCTGGAGAGCAGAGCATCTGTCCCCTGCGTGGTCCTCTGGGGGAACCTGCAGGGCCCAGGGATCCTGTCCATTGGGCGTGATTCCAGGCCGGGGGCCGCGCAGGCGGGTCCTCCCCGTGCAAGGTGGGCAGCTCCCGTTCTTCCCGCGGGGGACACATGGGCGCAGCCCTGGGTCAGAAGCTCCCAGGGTGGCTTCTGCCCACGGAGTAGGGACACACCCAAGCTGCAGTCCACGCTCAGGCCTGGGAACTGATGTCAGGCCAGCCCAGCCCCACAGCAGGCCCAGGGGGAGGCTTGTCTTGCCTTCTGCCCCTCCCCAAGACCACGGGCCTCCTCACACATCCAGGAATGATGCCCCAGACAGGCCCCGAGGAGGACCATCCCAGCAAGGTCACACTGTCTCACATCCTCTGCAGGGAATGAAAGATGACCCCCCCCAAGGTCCCTCCACTCAGGTCATCGGAGGGGTGCCCAGGAAGGACAGGCTGCCACCATGCCCTTGCCCTCTGGACGTGCCAGCAGCCAGACACGGGGGAAGGGTTATGTCCTTGACCTCGGGCTACCTCAAGGGACCACGTTGGCCTGCCCTGCGGCCTCGCCTGAGTTCAGCTCCGGGGCCCTGCTGCAGCCCCACGGTCTGGGTCCGTCCTTCCAGGGGCGACCTGACAGCCCCTCCTCAGAGAGCCTGCAGCCTGGGGCCCTGCCTAATCAACCCTTGGGCCCCTGCGCCTGTCGGCAGGGTGGAGAGGACCCAGGGGTGTTCCGGCCTGGTTCACGGAGCAGGTTTTGGCTGGATAGGGCGAGAGAGGCAGTGCCCTACCACGGACCTAACAGAGTGACCTGGGCAGCTGTCCAGGGCCCGTGTCCACCAGGAGAGGGAGGCAGGGGCGCCGGGGACCTGGCTCCCACAAGGCTCCGCTCACTGGGTTTGAGAAGACTCACTGTGTGGGCAAATGAGTTTTTGTTTTTTGTTTAAGTCAAGGAAATGTCAAACACAGAATTCTGGGTAGTGATTCCCCCCGGGGGACCTGAGCAGGAGCGTCCGGAGGGGAAGCCTGTAGGTTTGGGGGATGTTGCAATTCTCAGACGGGGAAGCGGATTTGTGGGTGTTTATCACACTCTCTAATGACCCCATGAGTGAGTGGATGAGGGAACAGACCAGACCCTGGAGCAAACACCGAGTCCAGCTCCGCACCCGGCCCCCATGTCGGCGCCCCATGCCTCTCCCCCGCCTGCCCGGCCGTCCTGGTGCACCCCAGGCAGAAGGGCCTGCAGACCCATAGCCTTTTGGGATTTCTGCCAAGCCTGTGGCCCAGCCCCCAGCACGTGGGTGGGGAGGGCTCTGCATTCTGGAACCATCTTTGCGGCGCTGGAGTGGGAGAGGAAACATGGAGGGCCGTGGCAGAGGGGAGGTGTATGAGAGGACTTGGTGGACAGGGCAGACGGGATGCCCAGGCCATGCTGAGGAGGACCAGGCTGGGGGCCTCCAGAGAAGGGGGTCAGAGCAGGTGGGGGCTGGCTCTGGGCTGTGGGCTTGCTGGGTGCGGGGGCCCAGGCTGGAGATGGGGGTCTGGGCGTCCTCGGAAGTGAGTGATGCCCAGACAGTGGGCAGGCGGGGGCGGAAGGAGGACGCCACTCCCGGAGTCCCCAGCCACGCGCTGCCCAGGGAGGACCCCGAAGGGCGGAGGAGGGCAGCCTCGGTGCAGGGGACGGGCCTGCACAGTGGGTGATGCTGGAGGTCGGGGCGGACACACAGCCCCGGGGGGACCGCAGCTGGGGTGTGGCGGGGGAGGGTGCAGTCTGGAATCCACGTGCTGGAGGTCAAGGACAGGAGGGCGCGGGTGGGTGAGCTGGGTGTGTGTGCAGGTGTCGGGGGAGGGGTGCCCCGGGGGGGCAGGTTCCCGCCCACAGCCATTTCCCTGTCTCCAGGCCACAAGGCCAAGAGGCGCAGAGCACCCCAGCGCCCAGGCCTTGGTCCCCGACGACACCTTCATGGAGAGCCTCGTGGAGGAGGGGCTGAGCCCTGGGCCAGCGGGCGGGGGGGGGCAGTGACAGAAGAGAGGCAGCGGGTGACAAGGACGCTGTGTGGCAGGGGCAACAGAAGTGGAGTTCCGTGCAGAACGGACTGCGTCCGGGTCTGCGCCTTGGGCAGGCAGGACACCCACGCCCCGTCTCCAGGAAGCAGGTCGCACGGCGCCCGGGCCCCGAGGAGCCGGGGTGGATGGTCGGGGATGTGCGAGTCTCCTCTGTGTTCTCCTTCTTACAATATTTTATTTACCTGTTTGACGGCGAGAGAGGGAGCACAAGCAGGGGGCGTGGGAGACGGCGAGGCAGGCTCCCCGCAGGGCAGGGACCCCGATGCGGGGCTCCACCCCGGGACCTGAGCTGAAGGCAGCTGCGCCGCCCGCAGAGCCCCCGGGTGCCCCTCGTCGCCTTCTTCCTGAAACTCTTCCATAAGTTCGAAGTAGCTTCTCCGACGTGGGACTGCTCTTTGCCCAGTGAAACGATGAAGTTCTTGAGCAAACGTGAAAACAGGTCACGAGGGATGTGGCCATGTCGGGCAAGCCCTGGGGCCAGGACCACAGCGCCAGGCACCCCTCCCTGGACGAGGCGGAGGTTGAGGGGGTGAGTGGGGGCGGGCCCAGGAGACAGGGCAGGGGGGCCGTGCCACCTGGGAGCGGGGGGCCTGGGATGGGCGTGGTGCAGGAGCTTTCCGGATACGACCGGACTTGGAGGGGTTTCCCAGCCCTCTTCACCTCCACCCCTGCTGGCCCAGGGGAAGCCTGAGGGGGGCCCTGGAGCCAGAGTCCCTCTGTGAGTGAGCGTCCGCCCACCGCGGCCCAGCCCTCTCCCCGGCCTGCCTCACCCCTGCAAACTACCCTTTCCTTGGTCCCTGAGCACCAGCTCTGTCTGGGCCCTGACCTGCCTTTGCCCCTCATGGGGCCTCCCTGGCCCCCACTGTCCTGTTTCCGTTTCCCTGACTCCTCCAGACGGGCCGCTGGGCCTCAGTCTCCCCCACTATAAAATCGGAGACGGGAGCATCTCATCATTGGCTGGCCGGGTTGGGGGGGCTCCGGAGGCTCACCCCAGCCTCACAGATGCCACACCCACCTCAGCCCCCAGCCTAGAAACATCTCTGGGCTGTCCCGCGGCCGCCTCCACCCCACCCTCCAATTCATCTCCTCCACGAAGGCTTCCATGAGCCCTCAGCCCCAAGGGCTGGACAGCCATCACTGGAGGGGAGGTAGGCCCTTGTGGGGGACACAGGAGTTTCGGTGTCCACTGTCCAAACTGGCCTCCAGAGTGCACTCGCTTCCTCGCTTCCCTGGCTGCCTGAGGCCCTCTGACATCCACTAGGGTCCCCCACAGCTCCCCATCTCCCAACCACCCAGATCACCAGCGTCCTTGCTGGACTCAAAGCCTTCATCCTTGGAGGAAGCCCAGCCCATGGGAAGACCCTCCAGACAGCTTCTGCCCGCCCCCCGTGCCCACCCACGGTCACCTGGGACCCCAGCCTTGGGGAGGGGGCCCTCCTGCCCTGCACCCACCCCCTTGCTCCGGAGGGGATTTCTGGCAACTCCAGGGACAGATGGGTACCAGTCCACGCCCATGCCGACCCCTACCTCTGCCCCAGCAGGCCCCCCCAGGACCCTCTCACACATCAGTGACCTCAGCCCTCATCCTCCAAATCAGAGGCTGCAGAGCACAACCCAAGGCCTGCCACCCTTCCCACAAGTGACCGCACCCCTCCCCTCTGCTCGGCTGTCCCTTCCGTCCTCACGGGCCCCGGCTCCGGACCTAGTTTCTCCTTCCCCATCTGTAAAATGGGAGAAGAGAACACCTCCTCTGCTGGGCATCCCCAACGTGTCTGCCCCGGCTCCCTTTCAGACATCCTGTCCCCACCCGTCCCCAGGCAGCCCAGGGGGCCTCCTCCTCACGCTCCTCACACCCCGACTCCGGGACCCAGCTCACCGTGATGGAGGAGGGGGACCCCACAGCAAACCCGCCCAGCGTCTGTGGTGCCCGTGGAGGGACCGGGCCCCAGGACCCTGCACCGTGTGAAAGACACCCCGCGCACCGCAGCCCGGGCGAGCTCAGCGCGCTCACTCTGCCGCCCCGGACACATTCGCTTGGCTCTCCCTGTGCCTCCAGCCCGGGGCATCCGCGTCCGGAGCTGTGTCCCACCCAGGCTCTCCCTGCTCGTGCCTGGGCTTCCTGACCAGCCCACCCGGGCCCCCGGAGCACCTTGGGCACCCTGACCCCTCACCGCCTCACCCCCGTATCTCGCCCAGGGGGCTGAGACAGGAGCCACCCTCCCCCTCCGAGGCACGTGCCTCGCGGACAGGTGAGGCCCCGACCCTGAGCTCTCGCTGCTGTGTGTCCAGCCTGGCCCCTGGAACCCCCAGCCTTCCTCCCGGGCTTCCGGCCCCTCCCCTGCCTGCCGGGGACCTGAGGTCCTCAGGGAGCAGAAGCCTGGGGTCCTGGAACAGCTGCAGAGCCCCCTCTGATCTCACAGTGGCCCCAGGCCTGCACTGGAGAGAGGACGGAGCCCCTGAGCGCCGTCTTCCCTGAGTGACAGCTCCCCACGGCAGGGTCCCGGGGCAGCGTGAGGCAGGACCACGGACCGGGTGACTCAATTCAGATGCTCTCTGTCCCGCGGTCCCGGAGGCCGATGTCCAGGATGCAGGTGCAGCAGGGCGGGGCCCCGACCCCAGGCCTCTCTTCTCGTGTGTGGATGGCTGTGCTCTTCCCTTGCCCTCACGGGGCTGTCCCGCCGCGTGTCCCGATCCCCTCTTCCTGAAAGGATCCCCATCACACGGGGTCAGGGCCCAGGGACCCCGTCTGCCCTCCAGCCCCCACAAAGCCCCCAGCTCCTGTATGGCCAGCCATGCCCCCAGGCCTGGACCCCTGAGGGCGCCGCTGGGCCCACAGCAGTCTGCGCACAGTCACGGTCTCGGTCTTCACATGCTCAGTGCGCCTCCTGCGCCCTCAGAACCCCCTGCCCGTTGCCCCAGGCTCTCACCCGCGGTGCCAGCCGCCCCATCCGCCCCCAATCCCCAGCCTTTCCACATGGCCCGTGCTGGGACTTCTGCCACCCACCCCCCGACCCTGGACGCTGGCCCGTGGTGACACCCCCTCCACGAATGGTGGCTTGAGCTCAGGCCTCCGCAGGCCTCGTCACACCCGTGCTCTGCCAGGTCACCCATCCCGACCCGCCTCCGTCCTGCCTGCCCCGCCCCCGCCGCGCCCCACGTGCTGACCACGCCCCGGTTCTTCATCTCTGCTCGCTCACTCTGCCCACCCTTCCAGCCCCTGTCTCCTGCCTTGTCACCTGATGTCACTGAGCGTGTGGTCCCGGTGCCTCCTTCCCTGGGAAACCCATCCCATCCGGGCCTTTGAGGCCACCTAGCCCACGGGTCCCACTGCCCCACGACAGCGGCCTTGGTGTCCCGCCGACAGCTCGGAGTCTGTGTCCCCCGCGCCAGACTTCCGTGCTGCCCGCCCTGCACAGACCTCCTCCCGGCCTGGCCCTCGGGGCCCTGGGCTCCCCGGCTCAGCACGTCCGGTGTCGGAAGCCCGCCCAGCTTCCACCGGCTGCCGGCAGAGCTCGCTCCAGCGCGACCTGGGACCCACTTGTGGCTTTCCTCGGCCACTCCGTGTCACTGGACGCGGCCTCGGTGGCGGGTTTGGATGCACGAGGACAGATGAGACAACGCCTCTTCCCTCCCCCACGCCGTCCTCCTGCACTTTGAACAACGAACAACGAGGGACAGGGAGGCGCGGGGGGTCCAGCGGCCAGGGCTGGACAACTCGGGGGCCCCGTGGGGGGGTGCCGCAGGGCAGGGAGCAGAGCAGATCTCGGGGCCGGAGCCGGAGCTCGGGACGCGGGGCCAGATGAGTCCCACCCGCGCTGACCCGCGCTGACGTCCATGTCCCCCGCGCAACGAGGGGTGATGGGGGTCCTAGGTGACTCTGCGGGGGGGGGGCAGTGTCTGAGCCCCTCCCTTCCGGACACCTCCCTGGGTGGCCAGGCGCACCCTGAGTATCCCCAGGCTCCACAGAGCATCCCTGGGCCTTGGGGCCCCACCTGGCACCCCCAGAGAAGGGGACCGCCTCCTGCCCTTGCGCCCCAGCAGGTGCTGGGGAGGCGGGGGGCGGGGGCAGGGGCGGGGTGGGGAGGGCAGAATCCCACATCCAGTGCGGCTTAGATAGCGGAAATGTCTCGTCCCTCTCTGTCCCGGAGGCTGGAAGGCCCAGCTCTAGGTGTGGGCGGGTGGGTCCCTTCTGAGGCCAGGAGAGACCATTCTGGGTCCGTCCTGCGCTGCTGGTGGTTTCCTGGCTTCTTTGAAGTTCCCTGTCTTGTAGACAAACCCCCCCTCCACCACCCCACCGGCCTCCGCCTCCATCCTCACGTGGCCTCTCAAGTTTCTCTTTCCATAAGGACACAGTCGTATCAGATGAGGGGCGCGCCCCAAGGACCCCACCTGCAAGAACCCTATTCCCAAGTCAGGTCCTGTTCTGAGATCCTGGGGGTCAGGACTCCCCGAGGAATTTGGGGGAGACACAGTTTCACCTCTGCCAGGAGGGATCGGAATTGGGCTGCTTTGGGCCTTCGGGGCTGGGTGTAGGCTGAGGGGAGGGCAGCACAGTCTGGAAGGCCCTGGTCTCTGGGGAGCACACGTGCCAGGCTTGGAGGGGGGGGGAAGCCATGTGTCAGGGGGCGCCCGGCCTCCATCTGTCCCAGCTGTGAACCTGGGACCAACCTCATGGCAGGCCAGAGGAAGGGACCCCAGGGCCGGGTTGACCCAGGGGTCGCAGCCACTGACAAGGTGCTGGAAGGGCCTGGGTCCCTGAGGGTACCGCGGGCCAGCCCCCATGCGGACGGACAGCCGGCCTCGCATCCTAGTCCATGCTTGGACAGTGAGCGACCCTCAGAAACCACAGAGCGGCAGGAGAGGCCTGAGGCTGAGGGGTTCCTGGGGGCCCTGGGGGTTCCCCCATGCAGCCCCTGCGCCTAGTCTGAGTCAGGCCCTGTCCCACAACCCCTGGTGCAGGGCCCCGTCCTATGCCTCCCCTCACAGGGGGAGTGGAAGGCTTCTTGGTGTGTGTGCGGGGGGTGGGAATTGCAGCCTCCCTGCCGACTTGTCCCTCAGGCGGGCCCGTCCTGCTCACCAAACACGCGGGGGGCCCTATCACCCGCCCCGCCTCCCTCTGCCTTGGGAACCTCTGCAGGTCCCGTCCAGCTGGATGGCGAGGCCCACGGCAGAGCAGCGAGACGGCCCCGCACTCCCTGCTTTCCCTCTCAAGGCCCGGGGGCGTCAGCCCAGCTTGCCAGGGCATTCTCTGGCGCCTCCATGGTCAATTCTGGGTCCTGGCCCTCAGTCACCCGCCACCCCTCCCTGGTTTCTGAGACGCTGGTCTGGTGAGCCCCAGCAGCCGAGGACCGTGAAAGGTAGACGTGGCCTCAGTCCATCCCCTTGTCCAGCCAGTGCCTCCCGGGGGAGCCCCTGAGCCCCCTGCCTCCAGAGCTTGGTGACGCTGACCGGGCGTGGTCAGCTCCAAGCTCGCCGAGTCTGGAGGTCAGGGGGCCGGGGGGAAGGGCCGCGTGGCAAGTGGAAAGAGCCGGCGGGGCTCCACACGAGCCCTTGAGGCTTGAGAACCTCAAGCAGGTGCATCTGTGCTCAGCTCAGCAAACACCCAGGAGAGCTGCGTTCAGAGGCCACAGGGTCTCCCTGGAGGCCCAGCACTAAGAGATTTTGAGGCCAGGCCTGCAGGGGATTCGTGAGGAGCGTGGGGGGCTCCCGGGCAGGCGTGCGGACCCTGCACCCACCTCTGCCTTCCCAGGCCCCCTCTCTCTCACCCCTGCCCTTGCAACTTGCCTAACACTTCCTGATGGCTCGCTTTTTTCCTCCTCTTGCATCAACCGATTCAAAAACAACACCCCAACGCCAGCCCCAGTGTGCTTCAAACCTCAACCTGCAGCCGGAAGGGGACGTGAAACCGGCTGGGGGAGGGGTTCTGGGGCCGCCAGAGGAAGCACCCAGAACCACAGCGCAGACACACGGCCCGGATCGGCCCGACGCCAGCCCGATGGCGGAGGCTCCCAGCCACCCCGGCTCTGAGGAGCGGGAAGAGCTCCTGGCCGAGAAAGACTCGGGGTAAGGGTCCGCTCCGAGACACAGAGGTCTCTGCGTTTACGTGGGGGGTGGGAGCGTTTGACCTGGTGCCGGACAGGGCTGTGGGGGTCTCAGGGCAGCAGAGGGGGGCGGCACGGAACTTTCCTGGGACCCCGTCTCACCGCATGGCGACTGGACGCCTCTGGGGCCGGCTGCAGGAAGAGAGGGCACCTGACGCACGGACTCAGATGCGGCCCGGGCAGCCTGGCAGTGGACGGGCCTCGGTCAGCGAGCCCGAGCTCCGAGGGCGGGAGGCGGGGGCGTGGGTGGTGGCAGGGACGGGCCTGGGCCAGAAGGACCCGCCGATGGGGGCAGCACGCGAGGCCGGGCCGGGCGCCCCTCCCGAGGCTGCGCCTCTGCCTCGAGGTGATGGAGGAGGCCAAGGGCGCCACTAGGGCCTGTTCTGAGGTGGAAGACCGGATGAGAGAGGGACACGGCAGAGGCCGTGCGCTGGCCCAAAGACCCACTGCGCCACGGCCGCCAGAACCGGGCAGCGAGCCCGCGGAGCCATCGGCGCCAGCCCGAGCAGGAACGGGGACAGGGGCTGCTGGAGGCCGGGCATCCGCGCTGAGCCAGGCCGCGGGGTCCGACGGCTCTAGACACAACTGACCCGCGTTCTAGCAGGCCGGGGATGGCTGCCAGTGGGGAGAGAGGCCCCCGTGCGCAGGAGGACCGTGGGTGGGGGCTGCTCACCGGGGCGAGCAGAAGGCAAGGAGCTGGCGTCCCAGGCCGGAGGGAGAGGCGGCGAGACGCCCAGGAGGACAAGCCTGGAGTCGGGAGCGTCAGGGCCACGGTCACCTGCCCCAGGGCGGCTGCTGGGCGGGGCAGGGCGGGGTCCCCAGGCCTGGCCTCTGCAGCCCCAGCGCACGGGGTTCCCCACAGCCCCAGGACCCATTGCTGGTGGCCAGTGGCTGGAGGCTGGTGGCTGGAGGCTGATCCTGTGATCATAAGGAGGGGCCGATCGAAACATGTGCTGTGAGTCTACGTGTGTGAGCGTGTGTGTGAGCGCGTGTGAGCGCGTGTGAGCGCGTGTGAGCGCGTGTGTGTGTGAGTGTGGGCACATGTGTGCACGTGGATGAGGGACGGTTGCCTTCTCCTTGCTCTGTCCCACAGGGCCCTGGTTTGGGGGCTTTGTGGGCCGGCGCCCCGGGACACGGTACGAGGCTGAGTAGCGTCTGGAAAGAGTGGTCAGGGTCAGGGCGAGTGACCCCGTGAGGCCACATGGCCCCTTGAAGATCGCCAGGGGACCCGTCGCCAGGGCTGGGGCCGTGGGGCTCCTGGTGTTCTTCTACCCTGTGGCAACTGGCGGACAGCTGGGCCCCGCTCAGAAACAGCCCCTTGCGTCAGCACTGTCCTCGTGCTCCTGCGGCCACTGTGTGCCCATAGAAGGGCACGGCTTGAGTGTCCGGCCGCGTCCCCGGCCTCCCTCCTTGGCCCATCCTTGGCTTGGCCCCCCCCAGCTGTCCCGCAGACGGAGGAGAGGGAGGACAGTGTGGCCCCAGCCCAGGCCTGGGCAGGCAGGAGGCAGGGGGCGGGGCTGCACCTGTGCGGCCTCGGCCAGGCGCTCCGGCTGGCTGCACCCCCAGAGCCTGGGACCCCGCAAACGTTGACCCCCCCAATGTGGTGTCAGAATGAAACCGAGCCCCAGGGTGAGGCGGGTTCCCATTTCACAAGGTGACTAAGAGAACTGGGGACTTTCCTGTCCAGGGTGATGAGAAGGCCTGGAACCCAGGGTGGGGATGTGCGGTCTGGGAAGCCCCCACCCGGGAGCCCCCAGGACAGCCAAGGCTGGGCCAGGTCTGCTGGGGCTGGGGCACGGCAGCCAAGACCTGCCACCAGGCCCCACACCCACTGCCTGCGCCAGGACATCACCCCTCCTGCCCAGCCAGGTCACGCTGCACCTCTCCAACTGGGCAATAGGGGGTCCACTCAGATGCCCCAGGACGGGGCACCCCCTTCAGACTGTCCCAGGACGGGGCACCCCCTTCAGACTGTCCCAGGACGGGGCACCCCCTTCAGACTTCCAGGATAGGCTGTCTCCCCTCAGATTGTCCCAGGATGGGGCCACCCCCTCAGAACCTCACACTGGGGCCCAGGACTGGCGCGACCCCAGCAGCGAGCCCCAGGCAGGGCGTTGGTCCTTCCTCTGTGTCACCTGCAGGCCAGGACGAGATGCTCTCTCCTTGCTCCGGCTGCCCGGCTGTAGGGTTGGCCACGGGGCTGGCCAGGGCCACGGGGGGGTCACATGGCCCTGCAGGGCCTCCCTGGAGGAGCTGAGGTGTGGCCGAGCACCGCACCCTGTGGGGAGGGATGGACCCAGGCCCCTGAAGAGTGCAGGGCAGATCCTCCATACCGGTGCCCGGAGAGAGGGCTGTCAGGACGTCCCAGGGATCCTGGATTTAACAGGTCCAAATCCTGGGACCTCAACCCCTGCGAGGTCCCGTGTGCACCCCAAACTTCACCATGGCCAGACCGTGCTGTGCCGGGTCCTCCCTGCGTCAACACGGCAGAAGAACTGCCCCTCAGCAGACGACAGGCCTCACCCCTGCCACAGCCCAGCCTGCTGCCTAGCATGGCAAGATGCCCTCCCCTGGTGGTCTCCAGACCCTTGCCCACCATGCTCTTTCCCCACGAATCCACTAGACGCCACGTGTGGAGCCACTGACCACTGGCCAGCAAACCATCCTCCGGGCCGCCGCTGCGGGCCTGCCCTGGTCATGCCGACCTCACTTCCCCTCCGAGGTCTGACCCTTCTGCCACCCCCCAGTTCCGGCAGGGACCAGACCACTGAAGACCTTGGGTGCATCCTTCCTGGCTCCACCGGGCTGTCCTGGCCCCTCTCCAGCTTTCCAGAGGCTCACCTGATCTGTCTTGGGTGATGACGGCCCTAGGTTCCCTATTGTCGGCACTGCCCAAGGTCGGGGGCCCCCAAGGGAACCCTGGTTTGTCCTGGGAGCACTGGTTCCATCGCAGGAAACCTGGTTTTATCCTGGGAATCCTGGTTCAGTCCTGAAACTCTTCTTCTGTCCTTGGAACCCTAGTTCTGTCCTGGGAACCCTAGTTCTGTCCTGGGAACCCTGGTTCTGCCTGGGAACCCTGGTTTTCTCCCTGGGAAGCCTAGTTCTGTCCTGGAACCCTGGTTCTATCCCAGGAAGGCTCGTCCTGCCTGGGAGCCCTGTTCTAACCTTCCCCGCCCCCCGCCCCAGGCTTATTGGGCTGCTCTGGCCCTGGATGACCCTGAATGACCCTGGTGGGGGCAGCAGTTGGGTGAGCAGTAGTCTCCTTACCCCGTTGGGCTTCTGACCCCCTCTACCCTTGGGCAAGGCATGGCTCCTGGTCCCCGGTGAGTCTGCCACGCTGCCTTCCTCACGTCTCCCTGTGCCGAGCTAAAAGGCAGGAGCGGGGAGGGTCGACCAGTGGAGCCGCCCTGTGCAGAGTCCCTTTCCGGGCTCTTTGTCCCTATAGACTCTTATGGCCTTGCCCTCTGGCTTCAGGGTCTTTAAGAGAGAGGACACAGGTCCCCTCAGAGCTACAGGTGAGTGGCAGCCGAAGTGGGGCCTGAGCTAGCTTGAAGGCCATGAGCAACTTGGGCTCCATCTTCCTGTCCAGCTAAGAGAGCCCGGGTGGGAGGGAGCCTAGGCCACTGGAGGGCCGGCACCCCACAGGTCAGATCTCCCCACGCAGCCAGAATGCTGGCGGTCCTTGCACGCACTTGCCCTGGTCCTTGCACGCACCACCTGGTAGAGCCAGGACGCACAGCACTGGGGCAGCAGGCAGTGTCAAAGGCCACTAAGGAGGGAGCCTGGGACCAGGACCCTGCCTTGGTGGCAGGCTGAAGGGCGATGCATTGAGGGTGGCCCTGCCCAGGGTCCACACCTGAAGAAGGCAGCCGGAGCTGGGCCAGGCCTAGGGATGCCCAGATGGGCCTCTCTCTTCCTCCTTCCAGGTCAGGGGTCTCTGGCGCCCGGTAGTTTCCCGGCGAGGGGGGGAGGCTGAGCTCAGCCCGGATGACGGATGCCTCCTCTCGTGCTGGGGCTGGCGGGCGTCACCGGCTTCCTCCTGCTTTCCATCTGGGTCCTGTCACATTCCTTCCCTAGGTGGGGGACAGGGAGAAGACACCACCCCACACTTGGGGACATGACAGGCCCCCGGCCTGCTGATTCAGGAAACCGGAAATCCTGCCCTGCAGCCTGGCCCCTCCCAGGTCCCCCACCTGCCTTCCCCCGAAAACAATGCTGGAGCCACGTGGGGGCAGTGCCAGGAGGGTCCCAGGGAACAGAATGGGGCAGGCTGCAGACAGGGTGGCGCTGCAGACCCCACCAGCCTGCCTCTGCCTCAGTTTCTCTGGGAGGGTGTGGAGTGGCAGGTGAGCCTTCGGTCAGGAAGATGAGAGTTCCAGACGCTGGGCTGAGAGCTTGGGCTCTGCGCTCCTAGGGCCTGGGCCTGGTGAGAAGGATGGGGACACGGGGTCCCGGAGACATAGCCAGCACCTTTTTCTGGAACCAGGAAGCCCTGCCCCCCGAGGCCTCAGTTTCCCCATGTGCCAGCCCCATCAAGCTCTTCAGACAGAGGTTCTCACTTCCTGGCCAGTGAGGCCCTTCACAGGGAGAAACCAAAGCTTCAAAGGACTGAGTGTGCTGTTAAGAGACACTGGTCAGAGCCTGGAGGGATGTGGCTGGCCTCCCTTGGAGACCTGTCTCCTGGGGTTACTCCCCTGCAGGGACCCTCTCTGGGGAGTCTGTTTACCCTGAGGGCACAAAGTTGGGGTGTTGGGGACCTGACAAGGCCTTGGGGACCCAGGGTGTCTGGGTTGCCCCTTGGAGGCACTTGCTAACGCCATGCAGCTTGGCCGGATGGCTCTGAACCTGCGGGTTCCCATCAGGGCGAGGGTGGTGATTCCTGGGGCCCCCTCCAGAATAGGCTACGAAGACACCCCCAGAGACCTCCCCAAAGGCAGAAAAAGGATATGGTACTGTCAGAACAAGCTTTTTCCTTCTAGAGACGTCTCTCCCAGGCCCCAGCCCGTTCCTACCAAGGAATCTTTCCAGGGGCCTCTAACACCTTCTTGGAGACTGGGGATCTGGGACAACCAGC